>NC_087399.1:7663359-7970312 GCF_031307605.1 Tribolium castaneum | reverse complement strand
ACGACATCGCTTTAATAAAACTCGAGAAAAGTGCAAAACTAACCGCCAGTGTGAACCTAATCCGGTTACACGTCGACAACAATGAGAATTTGCTACAAAAAACCGCTTTTCTCACCGGGTTCGGTTACACCGACGGTAAGCACGTGTCAAAAAGTGTGGTTTTAGACACTAAACACGTTTTAGACGGAGGTCCAAGCCCGAAAAGGCTCCGAAAGGCGATTTTACACATAGCTGATTATAAAAAATGTTCGGGGGATCCCCGACTGCGACATGTTGAAATTTGTGGCGCCTCCACAATTGCCGAAGGCAAAACTTGCGACGTATGACAATTTTTTTAACATTAGTGAAATAAAAGACAATTTTTAGGGTGACAGTGGAGGTCCTCTCTTTATTAGGAAAAATAATAAATATGTTCAAGTTGGGATAACGAGTTATTTGGCTCGGTCACCAAAATGCCGGCTTTCTAACAATAACTCGGTTTATACGAGAGTTTCGGCTTACATTGCTTGGATTTCGGGAATCACAGGAATTAATTTTAGGAAATTTAACCAAAACTGACTAGTCAGGTTGGCATTACCATAAATATTAGATAATATTATTACCTAGCAAATTTAATTTAATGATCTTTTTCTACTCCCATGTTTTAACTGATCGGTTAAATACAGGGTGATTCTTTAGGACCTACATTATAAAATTTTTAACTTCTAATAGCTTTAAAATTTTGTGTATGATCCAAATCGACAATTCAACTAAATTATTTTCAACATGACTGGGCTTCCGGAACTTGAAATCCATTTAGATACAGATTTTTTATTAAGATAGAGACTCGTGACCAATAGGAATGCAGTCTGGCGACCACGAGGACAACTCGTAGCCAATGATAATGTAACATGGCGACAACTATCAGAGTGCCTTGAATGTTTGACATTAATCTGACATTTAAAAATAAATTTGACATTTTGAATATTTTTTTTTATTTTAACCGGTCGGATCATAGAAAGACAGTGTAGTCGCGTTTAATATTAAGACACTCGTATTTGTTAGGGCTGGTAGCATAAAAAACACACTTGTTGCTAAAGAAATGAGATTTATTTATGTAAAGTCATGGGAGTCCATGAAATAAAAAATACAATCAGAATTAATAATTTTTGAACAGTTTTTCGACATAGGGGGCCAGGTCTGCCACATGCACTTGTTCCTTGAGCGTCGTATCACGACTTCGTAAAAAAACAATTCCGTTTTTTAGGGTTTTTTCGTTTAGAAGTACATTATAAGGTACCCCCAACTGGTCGTATTGTTTCCATTGGAAATCAAGTGTATTTTTATAACTGGAAGGGAGGTACAGACAGGAAATGTGATTTTTCCGCAACTGGCGACACAAATAAACCGCCAAGTCCTTCAATTCGTTAGTTACCGCTTTAGCTGCAAAAAAAAAGTAATTTCAACAATAATTTATTGCTAAATTTATTTCTTATTACTGCCTGAAGGGACCGAAAAACTGATTTTATACGGAGCCAATTTACGGTGAAATCGAAACAAAGGGCGCTCTTTCTCCTGAAAAAGGGGCTCTTCGTAAGCATCACATATCGTATTTAGAAGCATCGTCACGGACGATATTTTACTAACAACACAATGCATTTCAACTAATTTTTTACCCTCCTGGACCTGGAAAATTGAAATAAATTCACCACTTCAACTTTGCAAAATTACAGAAACCTGTAATTGCCCACTTGTGAGTCCCTCGATTTTACTAACAACACTCAAACTTTCAACCAGCTGGTCCCCCCATGGATACTTGGCCAAAATTTCAACGTTCTGGGTCCCCTCTGTTAAAATATAACGTCCAGGTGACGAAGAAAACTGTAAAACTGGCTGTTGAAAAAATCAAAAAAAATTTGAAAAACCAACTCGGCGCCACCAAATTTTGCGCTCGCGTTGCCATTGGTGGAAAAACTGGGTCACGTCTTTCGGGGGCATAAAAACGCAGCATTCGTAGATCCGTCCCTGGTCGAAATACTTCTCAAATCCTGTTTTATCTAGTTGTTCCTGCACTCGCAATTTTCTCTGTGTTACACGAGAGATGCCAAACGGGGGAATCCCCAAACACGTCGCTTTGGCAAAATCGAAAGTCGCCGCGAAATCGTCCACACAATGAAACATTTGAATGTCTTTACTAATTACGATATTATTGAGCCACTCGGTGTGCAAATTTTCTTGCAAAAGTGCCCCAGTTGGCCCGATTTTGAACATTTCTAGCCTCGGATTGGCGATTCTTCGCAAGAATCCGTGCTTTTCACACAGTTTCACGATCTTTTCGAACGTCATCGTGCAGCAAATCCTCGCGAGGCTCCAGGGGGATGTTTCCAGGGGGGGCGATAAAATACTCCTCTTCGGTGATTTCAGCGTTTTGTAAAATATCCTCACGACAGTTACCTTCAGTAACACAGTCTTCCCGCGTCCGTAACGGCCTTGAACACGAAATCAGACCAAAAAACGAGGCTTGAGCCCTCACCTGTCTTCCAAAACCGTAACTAAAGGCTCGATGTTTGAAGTGTCCACTTGTTGGATTTGGTCGGCAAAGGCAATAGCGTCCTCCAATGTCTCTATCCCCTGTTTATTAGCGCAATCAACGAGTGATAAACGCTCTAGAAGGGCTATAGTTTTAGCGTCAATGCTAGTGCGTGGGGGCAACTTATTCCGGTCGATTTTTGACCGTGTGGGGGCTTTAGGCACGAAATAGTTGACTTTTCCAACACTTTGGATGCAAAAGTAACGGACACGGGCGAAACCACAGCGCAAAAAACTCATTTTTCGACACTAGTTTGAGGTTAGGGCCCGGCTTTTACTTAAAAAACGCCTGACTCTCATACGAAAAAAACGTTCACTTATTAACTGTTGGTGACTTTTGTGTAAATAAAGTAATTACGTTAAAAAATGTACACAAATTAGAAAAAAACACCAAAAATTGCGCTTGGTGAGGTAATGGAAAAAGTGAGGTTATGTAACATTTTTATTGCAGGCTTGTTATTAAATATTGTATAAATAATTGTGGGATTTGCTTCGTGTCAGGCGGGTGAAGTTTGCAATAACTTAAGTATTGTCTCCTCAAAATCATCAATTTTTGCACGGTTACGTTAGAAATATCGATGGATAGGTGAGGGAAATCCTCAATTTTTACAGCTCCTTGTACCCCCATATTCTTGCTTTTGACAAGCCCGTCTGTGATTTTTTTCGTGACTTGGTCCAAATCGTATAAGTTCGTTGAGTTTAGTGGGGGCTACAATTGTTCATTAGTGAAAATTGTTACAATAGAAATATTTCCTTTACGTTTTGAGTGGACATGTTAGGAACGACCGGTTCTGAGTCAAATAAACACGACATGATGGCACTTTTGTCCAGCTCTTGTCCGGGGAAAACCACAAATAGGGGTGAATCCCAGCGATTTTTCCCGTCGGGGTCTTCATACCGCATCAGAAGGGCATCAAAAGTATCTCTGATATACCTTTCCAATTCTGGCCGCTTCTCATTAAATTTCCACGCTTCGTCCCGGTTTATTTCAGTGTGAACCGTACACTGGGTGTTCTTGTTGGCCTTTGAGCCACAATACAGCTCGTACCGATAACCTGGAACGATTTTAAAACACCAAATCATACACAACTTTATTTACCTTTGATATAATTCAAGGCATCAAGTATCACAACATTTTTTTGTGTTATCAGTTTCAAAACTTCCGATTTGAGCAAACTTCGGATGTGTTTTTCAGCCGCGGCATCTGTGCATAATATTACAAAACAAATAAACCAAATTATCGATACTTGCCTGAAAAAAACGCGTTTTTTTCAAAATTGGCTTTGATGATTTGGTCAAATTCGCTAACAACGTGCACCTCCTTGCCGTGGCTTTCGAAAAATTGTTTCAGTTCAGTGGAACGGGTGGTTTTGCCGCTGCAGGGGACCCCAGTTACCACAATTAGGGGCATTGTCAGATGGTTTTTTAAGGTTAGATTTAATGACGTTTCAGCAGCACTTCCCACACATTACTTAAAATAAAAATTTGTAACAAAGTATTGACAATGGGGCAGATTCGTAACCACCTGTACCACGGGTAAGGTCATTAGCAGTTTGTAACCCAAAATTGTATTTTTTTGAGATTTCTTTACTGTTGCATCGTACCAAAGTTTTGGAAGCACTGGTTTAAGGAAACGCGCCAATTTTAACTTTCCGATTCAAAATTTTAATTTTAGATCAAAATAAATACAATTTTTACGTTTCGTGACCCGTAACTTACCCAGATGCGTATCTGAGCCTCGTTTTTTGCCACTGTGTGTTAAATTTTTAAACGTTTTAAGATTAAATTATAAATATTTTATCTGATGAAAAAACACAGTTCATTGTCCGAAATCACGAAGAAATGTTGGGATTAAGACAACCAAAGGTTTTGTCCGTATTTATAATACTTTCCACTGAATTTTTGCCGGTTTTAGACCAGGCTTATTGTCCAGAAATGTTTTTATTCATCTGGGGCCCCCACACACATGAATGTGCAAAATGGAATTGCGAAAATAGTGATGTGCGACCAAAAAACACGGTACTTTCGTTACATTTAACAAAAAATAGGTAAAAACGGTATTTTGAACAGAAATTCCTTGTCAATTTCAATGATGGACCACCTAATCAACAACATCAGTGAAACATCAGCTGATAAGAGCACCAGAGTGATAATAATAGGTGCCGAAGGCCCCATTTTCTCAGCCGGACACAACTTAAAAGAACTGGTAGTATTCACAATTTAATTGCGTTAAATGACCCCAAATTTAGTCTCCAGAGCATGGCAAAGCCCAACAAAACAAAGTTTTCTCTCTTGCTGCAACTCTAATGACCAAAATCATCGATTGCCCCGTTCCTGTGATAGCCCGAGTCGATGGTCTCGCTGCGGCCGCCGGTTGCCAACTCGTCGCCCAGTGCGATTTGGCCTTTTGTACCGAAAAAAGCACCTTTTCAACACCTGGGTACTTCCCCTAAACCAACCAACTCGAAATAATACCATTTTTCAGCGCTAATTTTGGCATTTTTTGCTCAACCCCGGGCATAGCCCTGGCCCGGACTGTCCCCAAAACCACCGCCCTGAAAATGCTTCTGACCGGACAACCAATTTCGAGTCACGAAGCCGAAATGAGGGGCTTAATCACCAAAGTTTGCAGCGACCTTGATGGGGAGATTGCTGCCGTTTGTGGGGCTATTATGGGCAAAAGCCGGTCGGTGATTGAACTGGGGAAACGGTTTTATTACGAACAGGTCAATGCCGAGGTGAAAAAAGCCTACGAAATGGGGGGGCGCAAAATGGTCGAGAATTTGCAAATTGAGGATGGGCAAGAGGGCATCCGCAGCTTCATCGAGAAACGGAAGCCCCAATGGACGCATTAGTGTTGGTTGTTTGGGTCAAATAAAGTTGTTTTGAACGATTTGGTTTCAATTCGCGCCTTAATTTGAACGTGACAGCTCGGCGAAACGGCACGTGATTGGTCAAGCCGTACATTTTTCGCCGATTGTCATTTGTTTTTTTGTCCAGTTTAGCGAAAGGTGCCGGGGTTTAATGGTCATTTCAAAAATTTCTAATTAGTTTAGAAAGTGATTAAAATGAGTGGCCTTTTAAAGATACAAACGATTTTTCCGAAACATATTTTGACGAATGTCGCAAAGGTAGGCGTTTTTTTGGCCAAATAATCACGTGTTACATAATACAGTTGGTGGAAATGTTTTGAGTTTTTCTGGATTAAATCGAGTCACCATCGACGGTTTCTAACCTTTAAAAATAATTAATTCTAACCTAATTGTTCCAGAACCCGAAGGTTCTGGCGCAAGGGTTGCACATCGGCGTCGACAAGAAAAATGCCAAGGTTAGCAGTGACGCCGTCTCGAAGGTGTACCCCATTGTGGACCACACGTACGACGCTGTGGTCGTGGGGGCCGGGGGCGCCGGCTTGCGGGCGGCGTTCGGGCTCGTGGCCGAGGGCTTCAAGACCGCGGTGGTGACCAAACTGTTCCCCACCAGGAGCCACACGGTGGCGGCCCAAGGGGGCATCAACGCGGCGCTAGGTAAGTGGAGATTCCCATTGCCCCGGCCTTGACCCGTCTGGGGCTCAAAGAGCAACAAGTGATAAGTTATCTGGGGGAATTTTCTGCTATTATTTCGCGACCATGTGACAGGTAATATGGAGGAGGACAACTGGCAGTGGCACATGTACGACACGGTCAAGGGCTCCGATTGGTTGGGGGACCAGGACGCCATTCACTACATGACGCGGGAAGCCCCCAAGGCGGTCATCGAACTCGAAAATTACGGAATGCCGTTCTCGCGCACTTCCGAGGGGAAAATCTATCAGAGGGCTTTTGGGGGGCAGAGTCTTAAGTTTGGGAAAGGGGGGCAGGCCCATAGATGTTGTTGCGTGGCTGATAGAACCGGGCACAGCCTGCTTCATACGCTCTATGGACAGTCATTGCGCTACGATTGCAATTATTTTATCGAATATTTTGCGTTGGATTTGATTATGGAGGACGGGGAATGCCGAGGAGTCATTGCTTTGTGTCTTGAAGACGGCACAATTCACCGGATCCGGGCCAAAAACACCGTAAGTCCGCTTAAAAATTTTGGAGTTTTAGCTTAATTAGCTTCAAAAATGACGGATTTTTTCTTACACCCTTTTATGGGTGGAATATCCAAAAAGGCCCAGATTCATCTTTAACCGAACACCTAAATACCATAATCGTATAAGAATACGACCCTGACGAACCCTAAATGCAACCCAATATACAATTCTCATAAATAACTAGATCTAACATCTAATAAATTATATTTTTCCAATACGTAATTTGGACATCCTTGACGTTATCGAATTGTGACAAGATAAATAATTTATTTTTGAACGTCAATTACAGTATGTATCTTTGAAAAATCAAGATGTGTACACGGTGTTTCACGTAACTTTACGCTGCCTGCGTCGGTTAAATGCAACTAACAATACTTTATTCGTTACGAAATCGATTAAAGAAGTTATTTTTTTTTGTTGTGTTCTATAGTTCGTACACCCGTCCGTGTTATCGATATGGAATAAAAGTTTAGAAACAAGTTAAAATAAATTGAAAAATTATTTTAATTTGTTATAGTTTTTTATTGTTTGTTAAATAATGTTTATAAAATTATTTTTGTCGTCATTTACACAATAATGCATTGTTGTTCCATTCTAAACATAAACTATAGCCGTCATTCCATACCATAAGTTTGGTTCAAGAATTAAAAGAAAGGGACTATACGACAAGAATCCAGTTTTGGAGAAGAATAGATTGAAATCTAATTTTTTAAATAATCTACTATTTAGTGATGAGTCAAAATTTTCTAAAAATGGTGCTGTCACTAGACTCAGTTTTTACTAATATGCATTAGATGGATTTTGAATTGTTTTTTCTTGTTTTACCACTAAGTAGGTGCGACATGTAATATGAAAAGCACTATTTTAACAATTCATAGGTAATAAAGTTTGAAAAATAATTAATAATTTTCTGACAATCGGAAATATTATAGTGATGTCCAAAGCTAAAACTGATTAAATCGATTTGATCTAGGTATTAACGATAATTGTATAATTGGTTGCGTTTCAAGTTCGTCAGGGTTGTACTATTATAAGTCACCCTTGGATAATTGTAAAAAAATACAGATTTTTAACCCTTATTTAGTGCCTCCCCTCTTGAGGGTGGAATTAAAAAAAAATCTCCATTTCTTGCCGATAGCCTAGATACCAGTTTTCATGAATATAACTTCAAAAATGACGGATTTTAATTCAAAATTTTAACACATCATTTAACTTCGTCAGACGATGATTTTCCAAAATAATTGTTATAATGTAATTAATTTTAAAATAATCGATTATCTTTTAATTGAATTGATATGTAGAGGAAAGGGTTTAAATGTGGACTTAAAGACGCTACAAATGACATCTTATTGCATTAATTCTTCGTAGCTGCCCATTTACTCTTTCAATATGGACTATAGAAAAAAAATAAATAAATAAAAAAAATGTTGAAAAGCTGCTATGGCCTTTGGTAAAACTTTGTCTCCCCATAAAAATACCCTTATTGAACAAATAAAAGGAAAATTGAAAAAGAAATAAAAAACTAAAAACTAGATACCTAAAGGAAAGAAAAGAATTTAAAAAAAAATAGAAAACAAAGACTTCTGACCATAAAGTGATTGACGGTGAAGGTGAAGAGGATTCAGACAGTAAAATAAGCACAAGATAAACATTTTTTGACTGTACTAAGTTCGTTTCTATCGCCCATATTTAGTGCCTGTTTTCCATGTTTAGAGCAAATATTGCAATTTTGTTTAATATAATACAGGGTATCTCAAAATTGGCGAATCCCGAGTACGCCATGTATCTTTCTAGGGAAGCCTGAATCTTTTTTTTTCTGTATTTGGACTAATGTTCTGAATTCCGAATCCGCTAATTTTGAGACACTCTGTAATAGAATTTAAAAATAAAAAAAATTGATAAAAATATAAGATTGTTACCTTTCTCTCCAAAAATATACATTATTTTTTTTTAATATTCAACTGTCAACCGCTCTTTGATAATTGATTATAAAAAGTGATTGATATTATTTTAACAAAAAGTTAATTTTTGTATAGTTTTTTATTTTTGACCCAAAAACAAAATGGTAGCCCTTTATTTAGTTATTTTTCTCTAATTTATTACAGACCACATTGTAATTAGATTAATTTGTAATGCTTATTCCAAACCTGGTGGCGAACTGACATTATAAAAAATGGCATTATTTTAGCATTTGGCATTAAATAATTGTTTACTGTTCAAAAATTACCCATAGGCGTTGTAATAAAAAATTTTCAAATCCACTGCTGTACCCACTGTTAGTCTTTAAAAAAAATATAATAAAATACGTAAGATGAAAAATAATGATTGTCTGTCTATGCTTTATAACAATAATCACCACTAGTTATTTGTTTGATTATTAGTTTGGCGACGTAAAATGAATAAATAAATTCTTACTTTCATGTTTAACTCAATAATGATCAGTTGCATTCTACCGTGTCATTTATCCTCTTGAATTCTTCTCTTTTGTAATTTTTTTAATCGGTTGCAACTTTTCTGACATTTCTGACACAAACTTATTTTTTTGTATACAGGGTGTTTCAAGTTTTAGTTCCAGTATAAAAAATAAATACTTCTAGTTACCCAAAGTAAAGAAAGTATATGTCAAACGACGATAGAGTTTCTAGCTTCAATTTAAAGCTTTAATGTTATCCTAAATTTTTATGGTATGGGCGTATGGACGATTGCAATCGTTTTCTTATAATGAAATTCCTCCTATTTTTTAAGTAACAATTTCAATACTGAAGTAGTAAAAAATTGCGCAATTGAAATTTTAATTTGGTTGTGACGCCTTGGATTTTTTGCTATTTCACAGATGCTTTTAGATTATTTAGACATTGACAATTGTTTTAAAAAATAAATGGACAACACATTATTAATTTAATTACAATATCTGATTATGACCATTTTTTTAGGTTTTGGCTACCGGTGGCTACGGCCGTGCTTTCTTCTCGTGCACTTCGGCCCACACATGCACCGGTGATGGTACGGCAATGGTCGCCAGAGCCGGCCTACCCTCGCAAGACCTCGAATTCATCCAGTTCCACCCGACTGGCATTTACGGTGCTGGGTGTCTCATAACCGAGGGCTGTCGGGGCGAAGGCGGCTACCTGATCAACTCGCAAGGCGAACGCTTCATGGAGCGCTACGCCCCCGTCGCCAAAGACTTAGCCAGTCGTGACGTCGTCTCCCGAAGCATGACGATCGAAATCAGGGAAGGCCGCGGCTGTGGCCCCGAAAAAGACCACGTCTACTTACAGTTACATCACTTACCGGCCGAGCAGTTGCACACACGCTTGCCGGGCATTTCCGAAACTGCCATGATTTTTGCCGGCGTGGACGTCACCAGGGAACCAATCCCAGTGCTACCAACCGTCCACTACAACATGGGGGGAATCCCCACCAATTACAAGGGACAGGTTTTAACAAATGTGAACAACCAGGATAAGGTGGTTAAGGGGTTGTATGCGTGTGGCGAGGCGGCGTCGTCTTCGGTCCACGGTGCCAACCGTCTTGGGGCAAATTCCCTGCTCGATTTGGTTGTTTTTGGACGTGCTTGCGCCAAAACAATCGCCGAGGAGCACAAACCGGGCGAGAAAATCGGCGATATTCGGGAAAATGCCGGGGAGGCGTCCGTGGCCAACCTGGACTGGTGTCGCTACGCCAAGGGGGCGATTCCGACGGCGACTTTGCGCCTCCAGATGCAGAAGACAATGCAAACGCATGCGGCTGTTTTCCGTACCGAGGAAACACTGCAAGAGGGGTGCAAGCTGATGGAAGGGTTGTACTCAAATCTCAAGGATTTGCAAGTGACCGATAGCAGTTTGATCTGGAATTCGGACCTGGTGGAGACGCTCGAGCTGCAGAATTTGATGCTGAACGCGTGCCAGACCATCGTGGCGGCCGAGAACAGGAAGGAGTCAAGGGGGGCGCACGCCCGCGAGGACTACAAGTTGAGGATAGATGAGTATGATTATAGTAAGCCGGTTGAGGGGCAGCAGAAGAAGCCGCTTGAGCAGCATTGGCGTAAACATACTTTGACTACTATTGATGAAAAAACAGGCAAAGTTAGTATTAGATATCGGCCGGTGATTGATGATACTTTGAACAAAAATGAATGTTCCACTGTTCCGCCAGCAATTCGATCTTATTAAGCTTTAATTTTGAGTATTTTATGTTGATTTCTTTTTCCTAAATGCATATTTTGTTTACAAGTATTGCGCAAAAGTAGCCTAGCATAATTTATTTGATTCAAGTGATTTTATTAAGTTATTTTAATGTGGAAAATATAAAAAAGTACAAAGATTTATGAGTTTCACTGACACCTTGAACAAAAACAGTTACTGGCCTAAGGTCCGCCAGGCCCAAGGGACAGTACGTTGCCCAAGGTTGTAAACCAATATTTCCCATGATCAATAATTTTATTTCTTACTACAATAAATTTTTACTGTACATTTTTAACTGTTTTGACAATTTTTTATAAATGTAGCTTTATAAGAATGAGTTAAAAAATTGTAAAAAACGAAAGCGTTTTCGTTTGTTGTTTTTTTGTTTTGTTTTGTTGCTGTGGGAAACGTGTTTTAAAATAGTTCAGATTTTAAAGAAGATATTAAAAAAGATATTCAGATAATAAAAGTAGGTTTAAGATGTTAACAACGAAAAATAATTATTTCTTTTCCAACCGAGTTTTTAGTGTATAACGGACAAAAATAAATTAATTGATAAGGTAGTTCTTACAATACATATATTACAAAAATGTATAAGAAAAACAAAACACCAAAAATCAAAAAACCCTGATATAGATAATTGACACATGTTATACAAAACATTATACATTACGGGAAAAAAAACTGAAGAAGTTTGACCTTTACTGTTTTTAAGTTGAAGTTATAAAATAAAAGAAAATATTTAGATCAACTTCTCATCGAAACTTATTGAAATCTCATATATGCTTAAAAGTATTTAAATTCTATCGCCTCAGATGTTCATCAAATTTCTATCTCCATTTGTTTTGGAGATAAAAGGAAATTTGATTTATTTTAAAGGACAAGAAAGATCAGATTTTTAAGAAGAGAATTTTTTTGAGTTCGATGATTTAAAAAAAATATCGAACTAATAAAATTTTGTTGGCTTTTGAAGTGTTTGTATTATCTAAGGCTCTGTGCCACCTGAATATAACTGTTAAAATTAAATACTTTCTATTAAATTAAAATTAAATACTTTGTATCAAAAATTTACCTGTATCCTTACTTATTGCGACCCTGGTATCATTTAAAACATTTAAAAAGTTGAGAATGTAGATGATGTAAGGTATTTGGAGTGAAAAAAAAATGTAACCAGATTTCTCTAGTTTGCTCTCGCTCTCGGTACTGTATTCTTAACTTAATCCAAAAGGTAACACCTGGTAATCTCACCATATAAAAGTTTTTGAAGAAAAATAACACAAAAAATATTTCTTCTACATAATATTGGGTCACAATACCTTCGAGGATAATTCTGCTAAATTTTAAAATAAGTATTTAGCAAACTAGATAACCCCGTACACTTTAGGGTTCTCGATAAACTTTATAACAATAGTGGCAATAATAGTTTATTCGAAAACTTCACAAAAGTGAAGTGAAAAAAATTTCTTTCATAAAATAAAAATTCTGTTTATTTTTGTCATGACTTTTACTAATGTTGTCTCTTTTATTGCTTCAGTAATTTCTGTAAAGGTACAGTAGGTGGTCATCAGTAACCGATATTAGCAGAATTATTTGCCTCACTACGTTCGCCAAAATATACAGATAGCTTTGGTACTTAAGCTATCATCAGATTTATTCCAAATCACATAATTTACTATAACTGGCGTGTGTAAAGTTGTATTTTTTTCTATAAGAGAATTGTCAGAATAGCTAAAAATACTTGTTAAAATTAAATTATAAAATTTTAGAATAATTCATTTGACCTACAACTGCAAAAGAGAAAGGGCAAGAGCAGTTTAGCTTTTTTGTGGAAGAAGCAGAACAATTTTTGTAATAAAAGGATAGTTATCTTATTTAACTGAGTTTGATGGAACCGACCCTATATTTGATTACAATAGATTAGTAAGAAATAATAACAGATATAATGCAACAGTTTATTGAGACAACAATTACATCACGTCGGGCTTTGCCAAAAGGGTTTTCAAGTCGGTTGAATGCGCTTCAACCGACTGTTCCCTGAAACAACAAATAAGCACATTTTTGCGTAACAAACGCACTTACTTTTGGCCCCCGAAAGCGAAAAAGTCCATGTTTTTCTTGAGATTGTGAACCGAATACCGGTTGTACATCCCCCAGATGCTGTTCATGTATTTACTGCTGTACTTAGTCGGGGTTAGATAAGAATCGTGATTATAATTCTTAAGATTTCTTTCATTTTGGCGTATCTTACGTGCGGCGAAAACCCCTTGGGGGACAACGGACATTTTTTGCCAAACTAGAGAGCGAAAAACGATTATTTGCACCTAGTTTTATTTTACGTACCCTTGAAGGATTTTTTATTCTGGTTGCGTTCGAACAAAACGCGCGTCATGCAGATTTCTGGTAAAGACCGTATTTTCAGCGAAAATTGCGAGAGCAACACTAGCGAGAGCAAAATCACAAATGAATTTCGTTCATTGTGCTAGACGTTTCGATAACTCGGTTGAAAGGTTATCGCGAGTCTTTAAATAAATTGTTGTCAGGAAAGTGGAATAAAACGCACAAAAAACTAATTAATTTTTTATTAATAATTATTAAAAAAATGAGAAAAACACATCAGTCTTTGTTAATAAATAATAAAATCATTGGAATGGTAATAACAACACAAACACACTCCTGGCCGTTAATCGCGCAAAAATATATATTTGTATAAAAAAATTAATTGCACTTGTTAAATACTTTGGTAAAGCAACGAAAAATATCACAAGACCAAGCGTTTCACACCGCACTCGACGCAAAACTTCGCCGTTGTAAGTGGATATTTGTTTCCGCACTCGTGGCAAAATTTCGACATTCGCACGTTCTCCGAGTCCATTTTGGCCCTAGTGAGACTAAAGCGAGTTTTTTGCGGACTGTAAGTGCACACTTACCTGCCGTAGGCCGAATCGTCCGATACTTTACTTTTCTCTAGTTCGATTCCGTACGATTTGACCGAATGCTTCGCTTTGGACTTTTTGTTCGACCTTTGCTCCTTCTCTTTGAGATACATTTCCTCGTAGATTTTGTATTCGGCGTACATTTTGTCGTCCACCGCAAACAAATCTTCGGCCTTTATGTCACAATTCTACAAAATCGTTAATCAAAACAATGAGGTAATCGTAAAGAAAATCACCTTGTTATTCTCCACGTTCTTATTTTTTTCCGCCTCTTTTGTAGTTTTTGCCTTACTTACACATTTACTTTTGGTCTTAGCCACCTCGTTACAGCCCGTCTTAGTTTTAGTTTTTTTCGTAGTTTCGATTTTTTCAAAGAAGTCGTTTTGTATTGTTGTGTCAGTGTCTTCGGTCGATGTTGGCGAATAATTATCTAGTTTGAAATTTTCCGGAATCGATAAGTTATCATTTTCGTTTATTAAATTCGAATCAATCGATGACATATCATCGCTGTATTTCCTCTCAACGGTAACAGTGTTTGAAAAAATATCGAAACAATCGTCATTTTTATTTAAGTCGAGTTTAAAATTCGTTTTCTCGTTTAAAATATTTTCGAGGAGCTCGAAATCGTCTTCGGAATCTTGGAAACAAACCGGTGGATCGATCACCGATTGACGTTTCTTATTATTCGATGTTTCTGCCGATTTTACGCTTTTTTTCGGAGGAGATTTCGCTTTTTCGACCGCTGTGTGTGGACGAATTGTGTCACAATCGAGCAGTTCTTTAAATTGTCGCTCGGCCGATACGAACGGGTCGTATTGTGACGAAACGGGGCTGAAAAAAATTAATTAAAGAGGAAAATCCAATTTTTCCGCCGATATCAGAAAATAATACAAGGTGTGTTAAAATGATTGTCCTTTCTTTCTACCGCTTTACTCAAATGAATCCGCTGTCAATAAATGTCATAACTAATTTTGTTAACTAAGTTAATTACATTCAAAAGATTTATTAAAAAGCAACTAAAATTGTTACAAAAAATTGTTACTAAAATTGTACAAAAAAACACCTATATTATCACAGTTTATTTCAGAACTGGAGGCTTAATAAATGAAGAATATTCGATGTTTGAATGCTTGTCAGTAGTTCTATAAAACGGCATTTCGGATTTTAAATGAGAAATCCACAGGCAACTAGACTAGATGAAAATCATTTTAACACACCTTGTATTTTATTCAAATTGTTGTGCGAAGGAGCCAAGGTCAAACAAATCACGTTGCCTGGTGATAGTTGCTAGGTAATCAAATTTTGACAACTTTTACCTACCAATTGAAGATTTATTTCGTGTAAAAAAATATTTTGGCAATTTTTGAGCGAAAATTGCTATCGAAAGACCGGTAAAAAATTCACACCTTCGGTAACTCAAAAAGACGTCGCTTGTATCCCTTTTGACTTCGACATTTTCTTTCCTGACTTTCTTTTGTCGTTTGCCCAAAATCGGCAATTTCATCGGCGATTTGATTTTTTCCTCAACAGCAATTTTGATCGGTTTTTCAACGTCGGTCACGATTTTCGGTAAAAAACCCGATTTTTTTGGAAAAGTCGGGACTTGGACGATAAAAGTCGAATTCAATTTTCGACGTTTTTTCGGAACTTCGTATTCGTTAAAATTCTGGACTTTACCAAAACAAAAGATGTTCGGAGCGGTTAAAACCGAATCGTTTTTTGGCAAAAGTGAGTCATGTTTTTCCCCCAAAGCGGAATGCGATGACAAAAGCGAATCGTCTGAGGGGGAGTCGAGTTTTTCCCCCGAACTGCTTAAAACCGAGTTGTTTTTTTCGGTCGAACGCCATGACAAAAGTGAATCGTGTTTTTCCCCCGAAACGACCCCGGTTGGGTCGTTTTTTTCGGTCAAACGCGAGGAGAAAAGTGAATCGTTTGAGGGGTAGTCGAGTTTTTCCCCTGAAATGCTTATAACCGAGTCATTTTTTTCGGTCGAACGCGAGGACAAAAGTAAATCATGTTTTTCCCCCGAAGCTGTTAAAATCGCGTCGTTTTTTTCGGTCGAACGTGAGGAGAAAAGTGAATCGTTTGAGGGGGAATCGTGTTTTTCCCCCAAATTGTCCGAATTTTCTCTTAGATCATGTTTCGAATCCTCGTCTGAAATGAAACAATTTTGGAAATTCTCGGCCAAGTCGCTGAAAGACAGTTCACTGTCGATGTGTGAGTTGATTAATTTCGTCAAATCCTCGTCCGAATTTGCGAATTCAGGGGCACTTTTGCACTCTTCGATCGTGGTGTTTGAAACAGTCACTTCTTCGCTTTGTTTCTTGGAGAAATCACTGTCGGAATCCGTGAGAATTTCCTTCAGTTCTTCGATAAAAGTGTGACTTTTTGTGGCTTCTTTTTTCCCGAAAACGTTGGAATTTTCATAAACGACAATCACCGATTCGGAGTCGGGACTTTTCTCGCTCATGTCTTTCCAAGTTACCAATTTTTTGAACTTAACCGGCGCTACAGTGATCGATTCGAGATTTTCCACGTGATTCGTATTGATTTTCTCTCGACCGGGACAATATTTTCGGGAACTGTCGAAGGAAAGAGGGTTAGGAAAGTCGGGATAAAGCGGGAATGAAACACTGCAAGGAGATTGGACGTTTGTCTTAAACCTCTTTCCTCCGTTCTCCCTACACATGTTTCTGGGTTTTCTTGGATTTTTCAGGGGTAAACAGATAGGAATGTTGGTGTACAAGTTCAAGGATTTCCAGGGATGTACCGGGTGTTTATTTTCAGATTTTTACAAATTTAAATAAGTCCCTGGTCTCGAGAAAAAAATTGGTGTCAGCTGTTTACCCCTCGGGTTTTTCTTACCTTTTGTCGACTTTCAACTCGGTTTTTTTTCCCAAATCGAGCACAGATTTGGGCTTCCTTACACTAGGGCTGCGTTTGGCGACAACCGGTGTACTTTTGACGCTACAAATCGACTCGGTCCGATTCAAACTCGGACTGGAATACTTTTCTTTCACAGTAACACGTTTCGACTTTGTCAGAGGCGGAACTTTGTATTTAGTCCGAGCTTCGAGTCGTTCCTTCGCTAGTAAAACATTGGCTGGTGATTTTTGGATGCGACTCCGGTGCTCTTTGCACCACTCCACGTGACGGTCGAAGGCTTTGGGGCCGAAGTGGCGCTCGCAAAAGGGGCACCGCTCGTTCAAAGAGGGCGGAGGCGTCGCTTTTTTCACCGAAGACATGTTCCCTGTTTTGCAATAGACAAGCGGTTTTTTGGCACTTCTATAATTACTACGGAGGACTATAAGTTAGGAGACGAAACGGGCTACAAAATGGCAGGATTTTTCTGAACCCGAAAAAATAATACGGCAGAGTACTTGCGAAAAGTGTAGAAATTATGAGCTTTGCACTCTTATAACTAACGGCTAAAATTTTCATATGGAACATGAGAAAAAAAAATCTCTATCGTCAATGGTTTAGGCCCTAAAACACTCAAGGGACGTATTTGGTTCATTTTACGGTGGTCAAGTAATGGAACGTTAAATTATACCCAACCTGTAGAAGATAGAAATGTGGTGTCGCAGACTTTTTTATCAGAAATTTAATTCTCTATAACTTCGTTCCTTACAATTTTTTTGTATCTTCAACCGTATTCCCAGCGTTTTGATAAATATGCGCCGGTGCGCAAACTATTATTATTTAGAATTATTAATTTGCGTTCCACCTTATATTTTTGCGGATGCTGGGAATACTGTTGAATATACAAAAAAAGTGAAAGGAACAAAGTTGTAGAGAATTAAATTTTCTACAAAAATGTCCGCGACACCATATTTCTTTCTTCAACAGTTTAGTTATAAATTAATTTTACAATACTTGACCACTGGCGAAATGAAGCAAATCCGTTGCTTGAGCGTCTTTGAACAACTTTGGGGCCAAAATGGTTGAAGATAGGAATATGGTCTCGCGGACTTTTTTGTAGGAAACTTAATTCTCTATAACTTTCTTCCCAACATTTTTCTTGCATCTGTAACCGTTTTCCCAGCGTCTTGAAAAATATGGGACAGAGTGCAAATTGGTAAAAGTTTGTAATTTTTTTAAATATAGTTTACGACAAATTTTTTGTATTATGTTTATGTCTTACTATAGAGAATTTAATGCACCATCTGCCTGTATTTTTTTATTTGTTATGTGTTAACCGTTACACAAATACAACCATTATTCTGAAAACTTAGACGGTAATAGAACAACTGCGCTCTCTGGCGACATTGACGGAACTACCAAGGACGGGACCGTTTTATTCGTTCGTCATTTCGTATCCTAACTTTTAGCAATCCGTAATAATTACCTTTCGCCGATCGGATGGCATCGACCAGTTTTTGGTGATTTTCCTCCCACTGGTTTTTTTGCGGTTTTGGTGCGCTTTCTAACGGTTTTTTCAAGTAGGATTTTTGGTGGAATTGGGCCAAATCGGTGCCTTCAACTCGCTGTTTCAACGAATCGAAAACTTTGCGTTTTTTCGTGGCGTTTTTCTCGCAAATGGGGGCATGTTTTTTCAGAGGCAAGGGCAGGAAGGTGCGACCGCAAGTCTGGCAAGGGACGAGGCTTTGGTCTTCAAGGTTTTGGTCTAAAAATTAACACAATGATCGCCGGACAACTACTAATTGTTAAAAAAATCACGTAGTTTATAAGTGTTCAATGTTTATGTTCGTGAAGGTGAACCGGTAGAGAGGAGGAGGAAAAGCCAAATAGAAGCAACTGTGGGTGGTTGGAGTCTCAATAAACAACAATTTCACTTTGAAATTAATTCAAATTTTCGAGAAAAAACAATTTTCCATGAGGAAAACACACGGAACGTGCACAAAACGCATCTATTTCAGACCCAATTAACAAGTTTTTAACCTGAAGTGGCGACAAATGCGATTCGAGTGGGAGGAGCACATGACACTATTTCTGTACAATTCACAAAAGCTGTCTCACACAAAAACAACAAAACTTGGTTAAAATCGACTAAAATCGTGACAAATTGTTAAAAACTTGACATTTTTTCACTTACCATCTTCCATCGTTTGCTCTGGGACCATCACTTTTGTTTTTCTGTGTTTCCAAGGTAACAGCGATTTAAACATTTCGACCACGTGCCGATTACGTCACAAATTTCAAAATTTTTACATAAACTCAAAAAATGTGACCTTATTATCGCTCGAAATGACCGGAAATGCGCCTCGAGAGATGCACCACGACTCGCATCCCGATTTGGTGTATTCTCTGGTTTATTTTAAGTCATGAATGAAGTGCGCTTACGTAACCTCACTTTTCAAGTTTCATGTAATGGGGGTTCTCAAAATAGTGTCTACTCGCTTTCGTGTGTTTCAAATAATCGCTTAATCGTCCGAAATTATAACGTTTTTTTCAGCTTTGCGAAACTCCATCCCTAATCTAGCTTTTTTCTGTCGCAAATGTCACGATGAAAAAGTCGAAAAACCCAATGAAAAACCAGCGGAAAATGGGGACTTCCCTGAAGAACCGACAACGTGCTGCATGTCCGGTTGTGCGAATTGCGTTTGGTTGGAATACGCCGAGAAGTTGAGCCAAATGTACAAAGATGGGGGCGAAGAGGCTTTGAAACAGATCAATGAAAAAGTCACCGATCCCAACATGAAGGCTTTTTTATTGCACGAGTTGAGAATGAGGAAAAAGTAATTAAAACGCTGCGAACGCTGCGACAGAGTTTGATTTTGTTGAGTTGCGTCACAGGTTACATAACCTAGAATTTTTATTTTTTATTTCCACTTTTTGCGTCCAAAAGTCACCACCAGTTGGGTATTTTTGCGATAACAATCGTACGAAGCCGTACGGCTTCGCATTTGACCCGAGTTGTGACCTAAATTTGTTAAAAATTTGCAAAAACATAACCTAACCTCATTTTTTGTCAATTGGTTTGAAAAAATACGGAGGGCTATGAGTTAGGAAACGAAACGAGATTTTGTGAACCCAAAAAAATAGTATAACAAAGAAAACATAGGGGTATTTTGAGCGTTATACCGTCTCGGCGCTAAATCGTTATAAATTAAGTCGAATCAATTCACTAATTTCTTCGAAAAAAATTCAGAAATGTCGAGCTTTACAATCTTAACAATCTGAGAAATACTGCCGACTAAAATTTTCATAAGAAACTTAAGATAAAAATTATTTTAAATTTAAAATTTGCGCTTCGGCCTATATTTTTCAAGACGCTGCGAATACTGTTAAAGATATAAGAAAAATGTTCAGAAGAAAGTTGTAAAGAATTAAATTTTCTACAAGTCCGCGTCACCACATTTCTCTCTTCAACGGTTTAGGTATATAGGTATATAGCAATAACGCAAAAATTGGGTATAAAATTTATAAACACTTATAATACATAATATAGTGTATAAATATCTCATTTGGCCACAATTTGTGCTCCATCGCTCGGTTTGCAGATATAAAAAGTAGGTTTTCCTTTGTAGCCCTTCTTAACGTGAGCTATAACATCATTAACGGCTGATTTTTGCACCTAAAATACGTCTTGTTTTTTTCTAATTACACAAAATAATCAATAAAGCGTACAAGTGTGACAGTGCAGCCCCCAAATCCGCCCCCTGTCATTCTACTCCCGTAAACCCCCTTGACCTCCATTGCTAATTTAACCAATTGGTCTAATTCTTCACACGACACTTCAAAATCATCTCGTAACGAATTGTGACTCGCAACCATCAAGTCACCAAATTTTTTAAAATCTTTCTTTTTGAGCGCTTCGGCCGCTTCTTGCGTGCGTTGTATTTCAGTGACGGCATGTCGCGCCCTTTTTATTGTCTCCTCGGACGCATTTATCGATTTCAAATCTGAAAATTGCGATTACTCCACAGTTCAATCAAGTGAGGCCTTGATTTCAAAAACAGCATATGTCCAAAATTGACAAAATCGTGTATTTTTTGCAAGTTACATGTTGGTGTTACTTGTTCGTTAAAAGTCTTTCCATTTCGGAATCATTCAACTTTTTGTTATAAAAAACACCAACTTTTGAAAAATCACTACAAAAGTATATTAAAATACAGGGTCGCTAAAAAGTAGAGATACAGTTAAATATTATAAAAGCTATTCATCAAAACTTATTGAAATTTAATGTATGCCAAAGAGTATATAAATTCTAACGTTTTAAATGTTTATTAAATTTCTATCTTCATTTGTTCTTCGAATACAAGGCTAACTTGTTTTTTTTAAATATCAACAAAGGTCAAATTCAATATTTTTGAGAAGAGCATTTTTTTCTGATTTCTGTGGTATAACACATGCATACCTTAATTTAATCGAAACTTGAAAATTTTGAAAAATGTAAACTTTTGTTAGCCTTGAAAATCTTGTCTTTATCTCTCTGCTGTTTAAACATTGACCAAAAAATAAGTAAAAGTTAAAAAAAATGTTAAAATAACACTATTAACTGAAAAAAAAAACACGAAATACTTGTTTTTTTTGCTGTAAAAGATGACCAACATTTTTTTCGCTTAGTTTTACTTAAATGTACCATTATTTAACTAATTATTGCACCCAGGTTTAATTTTTGGCTAATAGATGTAGCTTATAACAGTATTTTTTAAGGTAACTTAGTTTTACTATTCCAGAAAATTTTTGAACTTTAATTTTTTACCTTTTAATACAAGTTAAGGTGGGTATTATGTAACATCATTGAATTCAGGAAAAAACGGTCTTTTAAAAATGATTAAATTTGACCCTTCGTGTCATTTAAAAAAATCAAGTTAGTCTTGTATTTTCAAAAGAAATGACGATAGAAATTTGAAAAAGCTCTCAAATGGTAGAATTTAAACACTTTTAACTGTTTACCAAATTTCAAGTTCTGAAAATATTTAACTGTATCCATACTTTTTTGCGACCCTGTATAAGTAGATAGGTCTTTAAACACGCGCGATTTTTCGAGCACGACGGCGTAGCCGGGGTGCTCCAAATAGAGCAAGTGTTTTAAAGACCAGTTATCCACGAATACTTATTTTTTATACTTTGGAATCATGAATACCGATATTAATATTACAAAAATTTTAAATAATGTAATTCGAAATCAGTATACCTTTCGTTGCCATAGAATTGATAGTCATTTTAATAAAAAATCATTAAAAAGATGCCCTTTATACTTCACGTTTCTTGGGTTATTGATGTTGCCATAACTACTTTAAAAAAATGCCCGTTTTTAAAAGTTGGATTTATATACGTTATACAACTTTATTCCTTAGACTTCAACCGTATTTCCAGCGTTTTGATAAATTGCATATTATGCGACGGTGCGCAAGAAATTATCGCTTAGGATTATCAATTTGCTTTCAACCTCATATTTTTCCGTAGTTTATACAAAGTCCCATTATTTTTTCAGGTAGAATCTAATTATGCAAAAAAAAAATAAAATTAAAAAAAATATAACTTTTGTTCACCACTATGTATAATAAAAATAATTTGAGTTTGTAGACTTTAAGTAGATCTATTGGATAATGTGTAAGTTGAACATTTTTTTTTTATTTTTGGACTTAGTTGTCTTTGAAATCAATCCCTCACTTAAATACGTACATTCAATATCTTCAAGCTTGGCGTCCCTCAAGCTCAATTTTTTCAGCAATAGTGCGGCTTGTTGACATTGAGTTCTCCTTGAAGAGTACTCACTGCCCGTCAATTCGTGTTTAACATTTGAATTCGTGATCAAAACGACCACATTTGGATCAGCGACCGGGATCAGAGTCGAAGTCATACTTCGACAATCGATCAAAAGCGCGTGGTCCTTTTTACCCAAAACGGAAATAAACTGGTCCATTATACCACACGGGACGTTAGCATAGTCATGTTCGGCTTTCTGGCACGCCAGTGCCTTATCAGTCGGCCTAAAACAAACTTTACCACACCACTGACAAAATCAGGACGGTAATTCACACATTACGGCACTAGGGCCGACCAAAGCGTCCAGAAAAGTATAAGTTGCGACCTCCAAAGCCGCACTACTCGACAAACCGCCCCCTGTGGGCACAGTGCTCGTAATAAGCGCGTTAAATGCGGGCGGGGTTTCCCCCACGTAGTTCGAAATCACCCCCTTGACGTAGTTCGACCATTTGGGGGGCCCTGGGGGGATGGTTTTGACCAGCGCGTTTTTGTTGGGCATTTCGATGGTGGCTTTTTTGGGGGGGTCTGCGTCGGGGTTTGTGGTGATAATTGTGGTTTCTTCACCACTTACTTTCTTCCCGACTATTACTGTTACCAAGGGCAAGGCCTACGATAAGATCGCCACTTGAGATTAATTGATTGCAATCATAACGCGGAATTTTTGTTACAAGGGCGGTAAGGAAGCACTTACCATGGGCATGACGAAACCATCGTTGTAATCGATATGTTCCCCAATTAAATTCACTCGTCCCGGTGCGAAAACGACGATTTCCGCCTCTTGTTTGAATTCGGCTTTGAAAGCGGCTTTTGCGTCTTTTATCACTTGCGCGATTTCGGGGATGTTTTCGGCCATTTCTTGCGGAAAATTTTAGAAATTTTGACGTGTCGGTGAGGAAAAGTCACTGAAAATGTTGAACGACGTGTGTTTGGCGTGATATTTGATAAAATTATTCGAAAATAGCTGAATGATAGGACTTGGAGATAACAATGTCAGTCAGTGACCCGTTAATTAAAGATATTAAAGGTAAATATTTAGTTTTGAGGAATGTGAGGTTATGTTTAAACTTTTGTTTTTATAATTCCGGATTTTCAAGTCAAAATGCAACTTTGTTGCCTTTTTGGGCGTTATTTTATTCATATTTTCGGAAAAATTAGATAAAATGTTATTCAAGTCGGTATTTAGTGTTGCCTATCGATCGCATTGTGGCGCTCAATTTAAATTCTCAGTTTTTTGCTTTTTGAACCAGAAATTCTTGACAAACTAACTTCTACTTCCAAAGTTGTATTTTAAACTACAGTCTGATCCGAAAGTGTCGGACAATCTCTCAGGTGGTGATAAAGGACATCAAACTGAATTAAATGTTCCCTTTTTTAAGTTAAATTTTGGTGTTTCAGGTAATATTTTTTTGACTTTAGTTAGTTGACTTTAAGCAGAAATCAAAATTTCCTCATTAAGATTCAGGATTTTTTAAAATTGGCATTCTAGAATTTTAGGTTAAGAATCCATTCTAGTAAAATTTTTTTAAAGTCAAATTAGAAATTTTGAAATTCTGATCGACTATTATGGAGAATTTTTATTTAAAAGCTAAAAGTACAGATCATAAATACAGGATCATACAGGTCATAAATAAATTTAAAAAGCCTTAAAAAGTCGGGGTTCATTAAAACTTTCACTATTAAATTAGCAATTCTGAATTTTGAAAAAACTAGACATTTATAAAACCATTGATTAGCTTATAATTAATTATTTATTAAACTAATTAATCGATAATAAAACGTTAGCAAAATCAATTGTAAAAACTCCTCAAAAGTATTCTACATGCTGTACCAAAAGTAACGCACAAAATTCAATCTCAAACTTCATATCACTGTTTTCTCAAAAAAAAATCTCAAAAAGGTCTATTTTTTAATACATTTTAAAATTATGATGACATTCGTTTTTCGAGTTGTGACGTCATTTTTATTTTTTTTAATGCCAACCGACATTAAAGTTCGCACTGTTTTAGATAGTACATGGCTTTATCTTTATAATTATACAAAAAAAAAATTAAAAAAAATAAATTTAAGAAAATAAAAAAGATTCAAAATTAAACACAAAAACTTGTTTTTTTTGTTTTGTTTTTAGGATAGAAACACTTAGTATGAAATCTAAACACAAAAAATAAACGAAAAACTATTATTCCTTATAAAATTAAGCAAAAACAAAAAGATAAAGCTTTTTGTATAAAGCTTTCAATAATTCTTTTAACTTTATTATTTTATTTTCTTCTTTTTTATTTTTTGCTTTATTGTTTTAATTTTTTATACTGACCAAAAAGTAAAAACACTAACCAAAAATGTCACTGCAGTGTCTAAATAGGCATTAAAAAAATAAAATCGACCATGTCCAGCATTTGTTTTTAAATGACTAATAACAAAAATATGAATATTGTGCATTACTTTTGGTCTAGTCTTTATAATTGATGCTAAAAATTATGAATTTTTTCTAGAAATTAGAAATTCCATCTTTCCAAAGCTGTCAATTCTAAATTCACACAAATTTCTCCTCTATTAATAAACTGAAAATTATAAATTCCAAATACGGAATTTTTAAAGAGCGTTGAAATTTCGACTTCAGACTTTGATTTTTTTTATTAATTTTCATTCTGTAATCTGAATTTTGAAATTTTGACCTCAAAATGCCTTGAAAAGTCGGAGTTTTGATTTCATGGCGGAAAATTCGAATTTTTCCAGGTCACACGTTACGCCTTTTCCACGAAACAACAGTCAAAGACTCAAGTGAAAATTTGGAAAAGTTCTGTCAAGTCATCGAAACAATCTTCCACAAAGGTTTAATCGAAAAACATAATTTTTATAGCAAAAAAATCGAAGTTTTTGCATGGATGTCCACGATATCGTCCGGTGACGAACTCATTGATTTTATTTACCAAAATAGCGTGCAAGAAGTACAAAAATGTAAGAGCGTTAAAACACCAATAGGCAAATTTCGACTTTTAATTAGATACTGTTTGGTAAATAAATGTTTGCACTTTCCTCTAGAAGCCTTGGTAAGTCGCTTCTACGGATATGTAAAAGTTAGGAATACGAAACGACCTTCAAATAAAACATACCCGTCGCCAGAGAGCGCAGTTGTTCCGCATTACTGTCTAAGTTGTCAGAGCAATGAATTTGAATTTATACTTAAACCGTTAAAGATAGAAATTTGGTATCGCGGACTTTTTTATAGGAAATTTAATTCTCTACAACTTTGTTCCTTACACTTTTTTTGTATCTTGAGCCGTATTTGCAGCGTTCGCAAAAATATAAGGTGGATCGCAAATTGATAATTCTTTGCGCACCGTCGCATATTTATCAAAACGCTGGGAATACGGTTGAAGATACAAAAAAATTGTAAGGAACAAAGTTGTAGAGAATTAAATTTTCTATAAAAAAGTCCGCGGCACCATATATTTATCTTCTCCAATTCAGGTATAAATTAACTTTGCGTTACTTGACCAGCGATAAAATTAAACAAATCCGTCGCTGCAGCGTCTTTGGGGCCTAAACCGTTGGCGATAGAAATATAGTGTCGCAGACTTTTTTAAAGGAAATTTAATTCTCTACAAATTTCTTTCTAACATTTTTCTTCTATTTTTAACCGTATTCGCGGCGTCTTAAAAAATAGGGGATGTAGCGAAAAGTTTAAATTTTAAATAATTTTTTTCTCATGTTTCTTATGGAAATTTTAGTCGTCAGTTTTTCCCAATCTGTTGAGAGTGCAAAGCTCAACAAGTGCGCATTTTTCCCCAAGTAATTAAGTGAATTGGTTGCATTTAAATTAATTTAAAACGAACAATATAACTTTCGAAGCGCCCTCATTTTTTTGGGTTCAGAAAATCTCGTTTCGTCTCCTAACTCATAGTCCTCCGTAGTCGCTTCGTCACGTAATTTAAAACACAGTGCAAATTTTAGAACAAATCGGACAAAAAACCGTACATTTACGAAAGAAACTCGATAATTGGTGACGAAATCCTCTCCACAATTCTATTATCCGTGCTACTCCAGTGCAAAAAAATCAATTTCCAATTGGATTTATTCAATTACTATTTTCTGGACTTGACATGGGGAATCCCCGATCGGGTCAAACTCGAGCTCGTCCCTTGCCAAAGCCTCGGAATCAACATCAGTTTTTCGGAAAATCGCGCCGTGATCGTGCACATACGCCCCAACAGCGTCGCCTCCGAATCAGTACAAACTCCCTCCAGTACTTCCCCCAATTTACGATTTTTTTCAAGGGCGAAATCACAGTCGGTGACATTTTAGCGAACTTAAACGACGTCGAAATAAACTCATCCTGCAAAGGTCGCTTAAACACAATCCTGCGACTGTCTAAAGGCCGTCCAATCAATTTAATCATAATTAAAGCCTCGCACAATAATGATATTTTCGCCCCTTTTAAAACCATCCTTCGAGACCTGAAACTGGGCGCAAATCACGAGCAAACCCCGCGCCAAAACGAGCCAAAATCCGGCTTCAAAGCCGCATATTTGGGCTGCGTGAGCGTTGGCTGCAAAGGTAGCGTGAAGCAGATCGAAGAGGCGCTCAAATTTCACCTCAATAAGTTCGAAATTAACGACAGGAAGCCGGTAAGTATCGAAATTGGGGAAATCAACGTGAAAATTCTGCTGGAAACTGGCGAGATTCTGTTCAAACATTCGTTCATGCAAATATCGTCGTGCGGATCTGCGCCGAATTTGCCGAATTATGTTGCATACATAGCCGGGTATGTTTGAATTTGGCGCCGATTTTGAACACCCACGAATGTTTTTTTCCAGGGAGGAAAATTGCGACACGGCAAATAATTTTGTTTGCTACATTTTTTACGTGCATGATGTTTCGCTGGCGTACACGATTTTACAAAGCATTGGTAAATATTTATTATTGATGTATTTGTTTATTCGAAAGTTTTCAGGGCAGGGGTTTTACCGGACGCATTTCGCCGTTTGAAATCAATAAACTTATAAATTTCAGGCGCTGTTTTATTTCAAAACCATTTAAAGTGGTTTATCGTCCACGAGGTGAAATAAATAAACCGATTTACAACAATACGAGTTGAATACAACATTTTTTTTCTTCAACAAGGCTTAAATCGTACTGTTGTATTTCGATTTTGTACCTGACAAGTTTTGTGGTCGTGTCAAATTTGAATTGTGTTGTGTTAAAGATTTAGGATTATGTAATTCGTTTAATGACTTTTGTAAAGTGTTAATAATTGTGTCTAGTCTATATTCTACTAATTATCTATTGTTGTTAGTGGATTTATTTGTGCTCATCTAAAGACATTCACAAGACGAAGATTTTAAAGAATTTTAACAAACAATTTTCTTCAGGTAAATACAAGTATATCGATTAGCTGTTTCAAAACTACCATGCGATTTTTCAAAATTTTGATTTAGTTTAAAAATTTTGCGATTTTAAAATTGTTTTCAGAAATTTACAGATTACTGTATTTTTCTGTTTTAGAACAATACGTAAAGATGATATAGTGTAACTTAAAGATTCCTGTAAAGTTACACTTTGACGTTGAGTGGTTAGATGTCGCTGCCCACTATTTAACGGTGGCATCTAGGTATTAGATACTAAAATACTATTTTACAGACTTCTATTGTTTTTTAAACAGTGGATGACAGTAACCTGTAAATTTTTGAGTTTTATTTTTTTTAAAATAATTTTGGAATAATTTGAAACTAAAATGTGTATCAGAAGCGCAAGAAGACCTTTACTTTTTTCAATTCCTTTAATGCCAATACACATTTTGAAATTATTTATGCCTTTGTATAGTTGATTGTCTATACAACCTGTCAAGAATTGCAAAATTTTAAAAAATTAATTCATAGGAATGTCAAAGGGTTGTTAAGTATAAAGACCTTTTTATGTTTCTGTTTTTTTCATAAACAATTTGGTCTTCCATTTTTGTTTGTTTTAAGTTTTGTGGGCTTGGTTTTAGGTTGCTGGATCCTTTTGGCATACTATGGTACTGAACGAATAAAATCCACTTTGAACTCATGTTGGGGCACATTTTGCTGAATGTTTGGTTAATATTTTGGTGGCTATCTCTTTCGGTGCTGCTGTTATTGCTAAATTTTCGCATGGGCTTTAATTACCATACCAAAGGACGAATTTGTTGACAACCCAGATGGTTCTATGGTACTGGGTGGTACTTGTGGTTGGGATTTATCTAGTCCCCAATTTTGCGGTACATTTGGATGCAGTAGAAGAGTGAGGAAAAACAAAACGGGAGAGCACTGGAGGATACAGGGGAACGCGAAAAAGCATCTCAGAATCGAACGAGTAATCGGAAGAGGAGCCTTTAGGAAGGGGGCATATGTTATTCCAAAGACTAATATAACGCCTGTTTGTCATAGAAGGTTTAGAGATAGCGAAGATGCCACAGAATTGTAATTTTTCCGAAATTATTTTTATATATAGCTAATTATTTATTTTATTGTAGTTTTTTTTTAAATAAAGTGTTAAAATTGTGTGTTCTTTTATTTTCCTTCATTAATCACTTTTACGCAGTTATCTAAACAATTGCCAAGTAGGCAACCCAAAATGTTCTACGTGTATAACTGGTTGCATATATTTTGGAGTAGCAATTTGAAGCCTTCTTTACGTTTCTGTGATCCTGATACGAGATCCATTTTTAAAGTTTTGCAAAATTATTTTACTTAAACTTAAATTACCCAAACTTTTGTTTGACTTTAAAAATTTTTATAAAAATTTAAGAAAATCTGTGATTCACAAAATGCGAAATATCTTCGTTCCTGTAGGAGATAGAGGGGTGGTTCTGCCCTTTTGAAAACCCCACCGCCCCGTAGTATTTTTCCTGGGCTATCGAATAGGCTAGGTCCCGTTCCCGTATCTCCTTCAGGAACCGAAATAGTACTGCACGTTTCTAAATCGGGAATCGAAGTACATGACGTAATAGTGCTCCAAAAGTTACGTATGCATGCAAAATTTTAAGTCGCTACGATAACGGGAAGTGCCCTAAATTTAAGTTCAAAATGTAATTGCACAGTTTTTATTTACCTGCCAGTATCTTAAGTTTTTTATAAGATTTTTTATTCAGTGTTTTTTAAAGTTTTGTTACTGATTTTATAAAAATTTTGGAATTAAATTTGGGGCACTTCCCGTTATCGTAGCGACTTGAAATTTTGCATGCATACGTAACTTTTGGAGCACTATTACGTCATGTACTTCGATTCCCGATTTAGAAATGTGCAGTGCTATTTCGGTTCCTGAAGGAGATACGGGAACGGGACCTAGCCTATTCGATAGCCCAGGAAAAATACTACGGGGCGGTAGGGTTTTCAAAAGGGCAGAACCACCCCTCTATCTCCTACAGGAACGAAGATATTTCGCAATTTGTGAATCATAGATTTTCTTAAATTTTTATAAAAATTTTAGAAAGTTAAAGAAAAATTTTGGTAGTTTTAAAATTTTTTATAAAAATTCAAGAAAATCTGCAAATCACAAAATGCAAAATATCTTCGTTCCTGAAGGAGATAGAGGCGTGGTTCTGCCCTTTTGAAAACCCCACTGCACCGTAGTATTTTTCCTGGGCTATCGAATGGAATAGGTCCCGGTCCCGTATCTTCATCAGGAACCGAAGTAGCACTGCACATTTTTAAATCGGGAATCGAAGTACATGACGTAATAGTGCTCCAAAAGTTACGTGTGCATGAAAAATTTCAAGTCGCTACGATAACGGTAAGTGTCCCAAATTTAATTCCAAAATTTTTATAAAATCAGTAACAAAACTTAAAAAAACACTGAATAAAAAATCTTATAAAAACAAAACTTAGGATACTAAAAGGTAAATAAAAACTTTACAATTACATTTTGAACTTAAATTTAGGACACTTCCTGTTGTCATAGCAACTTGAAATTTTGCATGCACACGTAACTTTTGAAGCACTATTACGTCATGTACTTCGATTTCCGATTTAAAAATGTGCAGTGCTATTTCGGATCCTGAAGGAGATACGGGAATGGGTCCACGTCTATTCGATAGCCCAGGAAAAATACTACGGGGCGGTAGGGTTTTCAAAAGGGCAGAACCACCCCTCTATCTCCTACGGGAACGAAGATATTTCGTATTTTGTGAATCACAAGTTTTCTTAATTTTTAACAATTTTTTTTAAAATGAAACAAAAGTTTAGGTAAAAAAATTTTCAATTCGTATTCTTGTGATCCATCCCACAAATTAAGATAAAGCGAAAGTTATGCAACCAATTATACACAAAGTATTTTGGGTTGCCTGGTTTTATGTTGAAGGAAAATAAAAAACCACACAATTTTAACACTTTATTAAAAATAAAACTGTAATACAATAAATAACTAGATATATACAAAAATAATTTCGGGCAAATTACAGTTCTGTGGCATTTTCGCTTCCACTAAACCTAATATGACAAACATGCGTAATATTAGTCCCTGGAATAAAATAAAGGCTCCTTTTCCAATTACTCGTTCGATTCTGAGTTGCCTTTTGCAGTCCCCTGTATCCCCCAGTGCTTTCTCGTCTTGTTTTGCCTCACTCTTCTTCCACTGCATCCAAGTGTACCGCAAGATTAGGTCTTTAGGACCTCACATGTTCATTGGTTTGAGCGAAGCTTTGAATTTCTGCACAAAACATTAATTCAAATATAAACCAGGCTCAAAAATTTTAAAATCACATAAGTCATGGTGTAACCATCCATTTTAGTGACTGGATAAATCCCAACCATCCAGTACCATAGAACCATTCTGGGTGGTCAACAAATTCACCCTCTGGTATGGTAATTAAAGCCCATGCGATAACTGAGCAACAACAGCAGCACCGAAAGAAATAGCCACCAAAATATTTACCAAACGTTCTGCAAAATGTGCCCCAACATGAGTTCAAAGTCGGATTTTATTCATTCAGTACCATAGTATGCCAGAAGGATCCAGCAACCTAAAACCAAGCCCACAAAACCTAAATCAAACAAAAATGAAAGACCAAATTGTTTATGAAACTCACAGAAACATAAAAAAATCTTTATACTTAACAACCCCCTGACGTTACTATGAATTTATTCTCTAAAATTTTGCAGCTCTTGACAGGTTGTATAGACAACCAACTATACAGAGGAATAAACAATTTTACAGAGGAATTAACAATTTGGCAATAATTTCAAAATATGTATTGGCATTAAAGGAATTGAAAAAAGTAAAGGTCTTCTTGCGCTTCTGACATACATTTTAGTTTCAAATTATACCAAAATTTTTTTTTAAATAATACTCAAAAATTTACAGGTTACTGTAATCCGCTGTTTAAAAAAATACACATAAATGGGGCAACCTCGATTACATAACTTCGTAAATTTTACTTTAGTATCTGACACCTAGATGTCACTATGAAATAATGAGTAGCGCCACCTGACATTAAATGTAAAAGTACAGTTTTACAGAAACCTTTAAGCGTTACCGTGCCATCTATACGTGTCAACATAAAATATAAAATTACAGTAATCTGTAAATTTCTGTAAACCATTTTAATGTTACAAAGACTCAAAATTGTGCAAAATTTGTAAACCTTGTAATTAAAAAAAACACTACATTTTTATTGTATAAATGATTTTATCTTTGCATTCCTGTGATCCTGTTGCAAAATCTTATTTTAAAATTTTGCATTTCTTGCTGTTTTTAGCTTTAGCGCTTTAACAGTTTCGCACTTAGAGAGAACCTTAAGGAAAATAATTTGCAAAAATTTAAAATCAAAATGTGTATTAGGATTACAGGAATGCAAAGAAGACTTTTTATTTTTTTTACCTTCTTACATCCCTGCTCCAATTCAAATATAAACCAGGCCCAGAAATTTCAAACTCACATCTGTCATGATGCAACCATATATTTAAGTGACTCTGACCAACCATACAACCATTCTGGGTCGACAACAAATTCCTCCTCTGGTATGGTAATTAAAGCCCAGCAGCAAAGGAGATAACCACCAAAAGATCCATCAAACGTTCGGCAAAATGTGCCCCAACAGCAAACTCTTCATTGATGACCGAAATCAGGATAAAATGGCTCTGGAGTCGCACCTCGAGAAGGACCCCACAACCTAAAACAAAGCACACAAAACTTAAAACAAACAAAAACCATAATGTGTATTGGGATCACAGAAACCCAAGAATGTTTTTACAACTTATTATCTCTTTGCATTCCTGGGTCCTGGGATCCTGGTCTCACATACAATTTAAAATTTTGTAATTTTTAGGCAACCAACTATACAAGATAGAGCGCCGTAGATTACATACAACTTTGTTTGAAATTTTAAGAATATGTTATAATAATTAAAACTAATATGTGTGTTAGGATCAAAAGAACGCAAACAAGACTCTACATTTTTTCTTTTTGTAGTTCTGTGATCTTGGTCTAAGAAATACAATTTAAAATTTTACAATTTTCAAAGTTTATTTTCGGGCAACCCACCATACAGAGAGAAGTAGTGTGAATTGCCTATATTTTAGTTCTAAATTTTAAGAAATTTTTGGAATAACTTAAAACCAAAACGTGTATTAGTCTTTAACTTTAAAGACCTTTTTGCGTTAATGTTACAAATTTCATTTCTAAAATTTTGCAACAAAGTCACTGAAGAAAGTTAAAAAATCCTAAAACCTCAAACTTTCCTAAAAATTATTTTCTCAAATAAATGCGTGTGCGAAGTCCCCTAGTTTTTGAGGTTTCAAAGATATAATAAAAGTTAATAAGGTAATTAATGTGAAATTGCAAGCCAAAAAACTTTTGCCATGAATGTGGTTAAATTTGTTCTGAATGAATGTAACGACACTTTTTGTGTGAATTACTTAAACATTAAATTAAAGGAGTATTTAAATTTCTACAACTTACTTGATGCATAAGTATATGGAAAAAAGTGCATTTTTTAGAAAGTTACAATAACAATTCAAAAGACTTGAACCATTTTTGAACACATTGTAAGTTTAACAGAAGAACAAAAAGATGAAGCCTTTTGTTGCTATCGTTTTCATTTTATTTTTATATTTACCAGAAAAATAAGGAACAAAACTCTCAAAAATCAGTAAGAAAAAACATCATTTTGCAACATTGTCAAAATGTATTTAGTATTTACAAAAATAAGTGTCCCATTTGAGGATTTTCTTGAAAACCTACCCATAAAAATATTAATTTTACCCTTTTTAATGTTCTGTTTAAAACAGAATTTTATACGAACGGTTTAAATCTATGATCTATTTGCGCCAAAGATTGAAAATAGAAATTATTTAACAATAGTTGATAAGCGGGAACTTTGAAATCAAAACTGAGTAAGCTTCGAAACTATTAATGATGTTGTTTGTTTGTTGTTTCACTGGCGTAGGTATATGATTTTTCAAAACATTGGCAAATATTTATTTATTGATGAATTTGTTTAATCATATGTTAAAATAGCCGGGGGTTCACCGGACGCATTCCGCTATTTAAAATCAATAAACAAATACATTTCATTTGCTGTTTCATTTCAAAAACCCACTTTAATTCGTTAAAGTTAAAACGGCAATAAAAAGAACCAACAAAACAAGTTTTTATATCCAAATTTTAAGCAACAGAAATCGTGTTGTTTGGTAAGAAAGGTTAATTACTCGTTTGTAACAAACAACGAACGCTCGGATATAACGAACAAAATTGAAAGTCCCATTAAAAAAAAACATCGGCAAATGTTTATTATTGAAGAATTTGATATTTTTAGAGGGTTTAGGAGAACGCATTTTGCCATTTAAAATAATAAACACATACATTTTATTTGCTGTTTTATGTCAAAAACCCGATTTCACTCGTCATAGTTGAAAAGACTATAAATAAAACCAAAAAAAAAAAAAATATGAAATTTAAACCAACCAGTGATCAAACATTTTTAAACTCTAGTTTTATAATAAAAGAAACATGTGCTGCTTAGTATCCGACTTGTCAAGTTTCAAAATTACTTTTTCTACTTTGGTTTCACAAACTGTGCAAAAAATGGTATATTACATTCATTTTATTGAAGCACTCCTTTGTCGTGCTCCAAAACCATTCGTGAAACAATAGAACATCTTATAAAACTTGTATACCTAATAAAACATACTATTTGAAAACTGTAAATTGTAAGTTTTTTACGCAAATATTCCGTCTCCTGGTCTCTTCATTCAGTCATAAAAACAAAGTGTCCCAGCAAATTGGTCCATTATTCACCCCCAATTAAATGTTATAAAACTCCTTAATTTCTCTTTTTTCTTGATCGAAGTGAGTTAAAAAAACTATATGCCTAAAATCTGAACGTTCTTTTTTAATGCGGTAAAAGTCCCACGTTTCTAGAAATCTTAGTTTTTGAACAAAATATTTAAAAAAAGCGTGTTTATGTAAAGTAAAAAAATTAAAATACATATTTGAAAACTAAACAAAACGACCAATAAAAGTTTAGGTCAAATTTAGTAGTTTTAAAAGCTACATCCAAAAATGCAAAAAATATAGAGGTGTTCCATTTAAAAAAAGATAAGTTTGTATAATAGCTCATTTACTAAACAACCTGTAGGAATATTTGAAAATAATTTTAGGTAATAAGGCAATGGGTTAGTATCTGCGGCTTCTAAAATAGTATATTAAAGTATAAGGGCGATTTTTCGAGCACGACGGCGTAGCCGGAGTGCACGAAATAGAGCAAGTGTTTTAAAGACCAGTTATACACGAATATTATACGTTATTATTTTTTGTGCACTTTGAAATCATAAATACTGATAATATTACAAAAATTGCAAATAATGTAATGTGAGATCAGTATGGATATCTTTCGTTGTCATAGAATTAATTGTCATTATAATAAAAAATTATTAAAAAGTTGCCATTTATCTTCATGTTTCTTGGGTTATTGATGTTGCCATGGACACTGTAAAAAACGCGTTTTGTAAAGTTGGATTTATATACAGGTGCGCATTTTAGAAATGTTATCAGCGATTTTTTTAACCTTTCGTTTATTAAGTGTAATAAGTTGTATTTTCTTAAATAGGAATCACAGTTGGCTATGACATTTTCGAAAAGCTTATTTTTTCCTGAACTGAAAACAATATAAATACAGTTTGATATTTATGTATACTTTTGATAAAAAATATATTTAAAATATTTTAAAGTAGTTGGCCATTTATTTCACATAAATCATCTAGAAATTTTGTGAACGGTTTTTAAAGAAAAAAATGTAAAATTATCAAAATAAGCTGTTAAATTTATTTTCAATTAAACAAATATACAATTTTAATTACATAAAAAATGTTCAGAAAATTGAGAAAACGATGCGTCACTAACTATTTGATGACACTTTTTTATATTTTTTTTATGATTTATTAGTAAAGTGCAGTGGAGGTGACGTTGATAATATTAAGTATTTTTTTAACGCAGATGGGATTTGATTTTGGTGTTTGGATTGATATTTTTTGTAAAATAAAATTTTATTTACAAACAATCATACAATCAATTATTTTTTTGTTTTTTCCAACATTTTATGTTTAACTAAAAAATAGAATTTTTATTAATTGAAAAAATTCGATCTAATAATTATTTATTATGCTGTTTTTGAATTAATTAGTGTTTAAAAAATTATTAAATTATAAATATTTGTTGAGTAATACGATTTTTCATGGCCTACTATAAAAAAGCGAAATGTTTTGATTTTTTTTTAATAATTTTAAAATAATGTACTACACAAATAGACATATGAAATCAGAAAAAATAAACTTTTCAAAAACGTCATAGCCAACTATGATTTCGATTTAAAAAAAATACAACTTTATGTTATTACAGCTAAACGAATGATTAGAAAAAATCGGTGATAACATTACCAAATTCTCCGTAAAAAAGTGCTTTTATATTGTCAGTGTATCAAATGTGTATCTTTTATAATAAGGAAGATATGAATTGTTTAAGATTTCGCTAAAATACCAACTTTTGTTTATAAGTCGAAAACAAAAAACGATCGCAAGAGGCGGTTTTGACCAAAATTATTTTCTCAAAAAACGGACGCGAGAATGTCTCACTTGTTTTTTTCTAAGCCTCTTAGTTTCGAAGATCCCTTATTATACTTTAAATAAGCAAAATAAATTACCAATAAAAAAAATTATTTTCGTTAGATCTTATAAAGTTATTTTAAGGACTTTCCAACTCGCTGACGTACCATGTATACAGGGTGAATTTAATCGTTGTGCAAATATTTTAAAAGGTGACAGTACAACTCAAAATAACTCAACTTGCATTATACCAATGTTTATACTTCGTGAAATATAGAGTCGGCGAATAAATTTAAGTTTAGTAACAAAATTGCAAAGAAGTATGGTTTTTGAAGTTAGTTCTTAGACTGCTTTAAAGAAACTGAGTCAAATACAATCACAGAAAAAAATAAAAATTTTGCACAGTTTTTTTTGTAAAAAATACCACGGAACTTAATTTTCTTAAATGTTCTGAAGTACTTAAAGGACGCAAACTTTGTTTATCAAACTAAAGAAACTGTAAACGTTCGGATAAGGCAAATTGAGTTATTTTGATCTCTTAAAATGGGTAAATGCGCACTCCGTAAAAACAACAGTTGGATTTTTGTAGTTCATCCGAGTCGAAAAAACGTGAAAAACGTCTGTTATAAATTACAAATTTCGCGTCCAGCTGCATTCCGGTAAAAGAATTAAAATGTGTAATTTATCCAATGTCCGAGAAAGCGCATATTCGAATTTACCCGAGTTGCGAACCCCGGTTTATCGTCGCTTTTCATTCAGTAGTATTCAAGCAGCCGTCGAGTTTCAGGGAGCGATTCATGCCGTTTTCAGGCGCGTGTTTCGTGTAATTTAAAAGCTCGCAGCATGTCATCATCCTCCCGCGAAATGCCGAAAATCGAGTGAGCCAAGATGCGCGTTTCCAATTTTTTCCTCATCCTGCTAGTGAATCTGGGGGAAATTTGCGTGGCTATCCTCAATTCCGGTAAGTCAACTTTTTCGCCAACTGGATTTGAATATAAATCGGAGTTGTCTCGTTTGTCCCGACCATTTATAATTCAAGTCTAGTCGGCTTGTAAGCGATATTAAACAATGTGGCTTAATCAATCACTCTCCAGTTCAGCCCCTGATGGAATTCTGGGTGCATAAACTAACCCGGAATTTTTCCAGGCCCGAGTTACCGGAACGGGGGCGACATTCTGCCCAGATTCGCCTCTCAGCCCAACACCTTCAGCGCCGTGATCGGCGACACCATCGTGCTGCCATGCGAGGTGCAGAATCTGGGTGAGTCCCCGGATTTTTTTCAATTAAACCCGAATCGAAAATCGCGCAAATTAGGGCCGAACAGGGCGTTGGCGACTGTTATTCGTAACGACCGCCCCGGAGTGTAACCCGTTATGGTCGCTTTACAAGCATTTCAATTAAACTTGGACGTTGAAATAGGAGGGATTTTGCATTCGAGCCCGAGTTGGAAATTGCTTCAATTGCGACCGTATTAAATTAATTGTCGTGATTAGGAGACTTGTTACCGAATCGATTCGCTGGTAATTTTTTTTTCCGAATGCGAATTTTACAGATGGAAATATTCCGGCTTTTGTGACAGCAGTCGTCGCGCTTTATTTTAACCACTGAAATTTGCATACAAATTAAAAGCCGGCCGAGCCACCACTCCCCAGTGTTGTAAACGTTAACCAAGATAAAACAGGATCCGGGATGAGGGAAAAAATAAAAACGCGCCGTTGCGACCACACGAAAGCTTTAAATTCGGGGGCGATGTTAGTTTAACGGTTCGCGCCAAATGTTCAAATTTGGACTACGGAGGACTATAAGTTAGGAGACAAAATCGTGGGATTTTGTGAACCCAAAAAAATTAATTTAAAAATCGTTTTAAACTAATTTAAATCCAACCAATTCACTAAGTACTTAATGAAAATACAAAAAAGTTGAGCTTTAGACTCTTTACAGACTGAGAAAAACTGACTAAAATTTTCATAAAGGCCCTATTAGGTCATGGGATTTTATTTAATAGGCTAATGTGTCAAGAAAAAAGTGTCGAAAACCGTTATTGATGTATTTGTTTAATCATATGTTAAAACGGCCGGGGGTTCACCGGACGCATTCCGCTATTCAAAATCAATAAACAAATACATTTCATTTGCTGTTTCATTTCAAAAACCCACTTTAATTCGTTAAAGTTAAAACGGCACCAAAAAGAACCAACAAAACAAGTTTTTAAATCCAAATTTTAACCAACAGAAATCGTGTTGTCTGGTAAGCAAGGTTAATTACTCGTTTGTAACGAACAACGAACGCTCGGATATAACGAACAAAATTGAAAGTTCCATTAAAAAAAACATCGGCAAATGTTTATTATTGAAGAATTTGATATTTTTAGAGGGTTTAGGGGAACGCATTTTGTCTTTTAAAATAATAAACACATACATTTTATTTGCTTTTTTATTTCAAAAACCCGATTTCACTCGTCATAGTTGAAAAGACTATAAATAAAACCAAAAAAAAAAAAATTAAACCAACCAGTGATCAAACATTTTTAAATTCTAGTTCTTCTCTAACAGAAGAACAAAAAGATGAAGCCTTTTGTTGCTATCGTTATCATTTTATTTTTATATTTACCAGAAAAATAAGGAAAAAAACTCTCAAAAATCAGTAAGAAAAAACATCATTTTGCAACATTGTCAAAATGTATTTAGTATTTACAAAAATAAGTGTCCCATTTGAAGATTTTCTTGAAAACCTATTCATAAAAATATTAATTTTACCCTTTTTACTGTTCTGTTTAAAACAGAATTTTATACGAACGGTTTAAATCTATGATCTATTTGCGCCAAAGATTGAAAATAGAAATTGTTTAACAATAGTTGATAAGCGGGAACTTTGAAATCAAAACTGAATAAACTTGGAAACTATTAATGATGTTGTTTGTTTGTTGTTTCACTGGCGTAGGTATATGATTTTTCAAAACATTGGCAAATATTTATTTATTGATGAATTTGTTTAATCATATGTTAAAATGGCCGGGGGTTCACCGGACGCATTCCGCTATTTAAAATCAATAAACAAATACATTTCATTTGCTGGTTCATTCCAAAACCCACTTTAATTCGTTAGAGTTAAAACGGCAATAAAAAGAACCAAGAAAACAAATTTTTAAATCCAAATTTTAACCAACAGAAATCGTGTTGTCTGGTAAGAAAGGTTTAATTACTCGTTTGTAACGAACCCTGCTTTAAACGAACGCTCGGATATAACGAACAAAATTGAAAGTCCCATTAAAAAAAACATCGGCAAATGTTTATTATTGAAGAATTTGATATTTTTAGGGGGTTTAGGGGAACGCATTTTGCCATTTAAAATAATAAACACATACATTTTATTTGCTTTTTTATTTCAAAAACCCGATTTCACTCGTCATAGTTGAAAAAACTATAAATAAAACCAAAAGAAATTGAAATTTAAACCAACCAGTAATCAAACATTTTTAAATTCTAGTTTTATAATAAAAGAAACATGTGCTGCTTAGTATCCGACTTGTCAAGTTTCAAAATTACTTTTTCTCCTTTGGTTTCACAAACTGTGCAAAAATGGTATATTACATTCATTTTATTGAAGCACTCCTTTGTCGTGCTCCAAAACCATTCGTGAAACAATAGAACATCTTATAAAACTTGTATACCTAATAAAACATACTATTTGAAAACTGTAAATTGTAAGTTTTTTACGCAAATATTCCGTCTCCTGGTCTCTTCATTCAGTCATAAAAACAAAGTGTCCCAGCAAATTGGTCCATTATTCACCCCCAAAGTGCCACGTTTCTAGAAATCTTAGTTTTTGAACAATATATTTAAAAAAGCGTGTTTATGTAAAAAAATTAAAATACATTTTTGAAAACTAAACAAAACGACCAATAAAAGTTTAGGTCAAATTTAATAGTTTTAAAAGCTACATCCAAAAATGCAAAAAATATAGAAGTGTTCCATTTAAAAAAAGATAAATTTGTATAATAGCTCATTTACTAAACAACCTGTAGGAATATTTGAAAATAATTTTAGGTGATTTGCGACCACACGAAAGCTTTAAATTCGGGGGCGATGTTAGTTTAACGGTTCGCGCCAAATGTTCAAATTTGGACTACGGAGGACTATAAGTTAGGAGACAAAATAGTGGGATTTTTTGAACCCAAAAAAATTAATTTAAAAATCGTTTCAAATTAATTTAATGTGATAGAAAAAAAGTGTCGAAAACCGTTATTGGTGAATTTGTTTAATCATATGTTAAAACGGCCGGGGGTTCACCGGAACGCATTCCGCTATTCAAAATCAATAAACAAATACATTTCATTTGCTGTTTCATTTCAAAAACCCACTTTAATTCGTTAAAGTTAAAACGGCACTAAAAAGAACCAACAAAACAAGTTTTTAAATCCAAATTTTAACCAACAGAAATCGTATTGTCTGGTAAGAAAGGTTAATTACTCGTTTGTAACGAACAACGAACGCTCGGATATAACGAACAAAATTGAAAGTTCCATTAAAAAAAACATCGGCAAATGTTTATTATTGAAGAATTTGATATTTTTAGAGGGTTTAGGGGAACGCATTTTGTCTTTTAAAATAATAAACACATACATTTTATTTGCTTTTTTATTTCAAAAACCCGATTTCACTCGTCATAGTTGAAAAGACTATAAATAAAACCAAAAAAAAATTAAAATTTAAACCAAGCAGTGATCAAACATTTTTAAATTCTAGTTTTATAATAAAAGAAACATGTGCTGCTTAGTATCCGACTTGTCAAGTTTCAAAATTACTTTTTCTACTTTGGTTTCACAAACTGTGCAAAAAATGGTATATTACATTCATTTTATTGAAGCACTCCTTTGTCGTGCTCCAAAACCATTCGTGAAACAATGGAACATCTTATAAAACTTGTATACCTAATAAAACATACTATTTGAAAACTGTAAATTGTAAGTTTTTTACACAAATATTCCGTCTCCTGGTCTCTTCATTCAGTCATAAAAACAAAGTGTCCCAGCAAATTGGTCCATTATTCACCCCCAATTAAATGTTAGAAAATTAAAGACAATGTAAAGGTTTTTTAGATGCAAAAATAAAAAATAGGGGGTTCTTTTAAAACTTTTAACAAACTTCTTAATTTCTCTATTTTCGTGATCGAAGTGAGTTAAAAAAATTAAATCCTCGAAGTCTGAACGTTCTTTTTTAATGCGGTAAAAGTGCCACGTTTCTAGAAATCTTAGTTTTTGAACAATATATTTAAAAAAGCGTGTTTATGTAAAAAAATTAAAATACATATTTGAAAACTAAACAAAACGACCAATAAAAGTTTAGGTCAAATTTAATAGTTTTAAAAGCTACATCCAAAAATGCAAAAAATATAGAAGTGTTCCATTTAAAAAAAGATAAATTTGCATAATAGCTCATTTACTAAACAACCTGTAGGAATATTTGAAAATAATTTTAGGTGATTTGCGACCACACGAAAGCTTTAAATTCGGGGGCGATGTTATTTTAACGGTTCGCGCCAAATGTTCAAATTTGGACTACGGAGGACTATAAGTTAGGAGACAAAATAGTGGGATTTTTTGAACCCAAAAAAATTAATTTAAAAATCGTTTTAAATTAATTTAAATCCAACCAATTCACTAATTACTTAAAGAAAATACAAAAAAGTTGAGCTTTGGACTCTTAACAGACTGAGAAAAACTGACTAAAATTTTTATATAGGCCCTATAGGTCATGAGATTTTAATAGGCTAATGTGATAGAAAAAAAGTGTCGAAAACCGTTTTTTGATATCTGTCATAGTAGTGACGTCACTTCTTCTCTACTTTAATTCTGTGCAGTGCAATCTTATTACTACGTCTCATTAAACCATTTAGTATCGTAGATTTCAAAAATAAACATTGTAGAAGTACTAGAAGCATTTATTCTATTTCATTAACGTATTGTTTATAATTACAAAGTGGCACATTACAGCTTTTAATATAGCCAATCAGTCTCAAAGAATAATAAAACTAACAACCACTTGCTTTAATCGAAGTTTTCCGCGGCAAATAATCCTAACCGGCAATATTTCGATGTTTAAAACTATGAATTAATATTGTTCCTGGTAATGTAATCTAATAATTCCCTTTAATTAGCTAATTAAATCACTTTTCTGACAATAAATGCTCTTTATGAGTGACCATAACTTCGTATTCACCAGAAAAACACCAGTTTGTGACTCTTATACTGTTGTTGTTTGTTGCCAATATAATTTTTGTATATTTTCCATTAAGACACTGCGATTTTTTTCTCTGTTCAAAAGAATATGGTGTTAGGTTTAGCCACTCTATTGTACCGTAAAATTGTAAAACACTTGGAATTTTTATCCATAACAGCAACTACAAACCTCAATGTGCTAAAGCAGCCCTCGGCTGGGTTAGAGAGGATGTGACGTCATCAGCTTTACGAATTTAATTATTTTCGAACTTATTTATTGTCATACAAATGTGCGGTTTTCGTTAAAATTCTTAGAAGAAATCTGATTTTTATCTTAGAAAAGCATGTATTTTGATCTAACAGAACTATAAGAAACATGAGAAAAAAATTATTTAAAATTTAAAATTTGCGCTTCGTTCCGTTAATTTATACCTAAACTATAGAAGATAGAAATGTGGTGTTGTCTAAACTGTTTTATAGAAAATTTAATTCTCTACAACTTTCATCCTTACACTTTTTTGTATCTTCGACCGTATTCCCAGCGTTTTGCTAAATATGCGACAGTGCGCAAAAAATTATCGCTTAGAATTATCAATTTGCGTTGACCATATAATTTTGCGAACGCTGCGAATACAGTTAAAGATACAAAAAAAGGGTAAAGAACAAAGTTGTAGAGAATTAAATTTTCTACAAAAAAGTCCACGACACCATATTTCCATCTTCAACGGTTTAGGCATAAATTAACTTTCCAATATTTGACCACCGGCAAAATGAAACAAATCCATGGTTTGAGCGACTTTGAACGACTTTGGGCCTAAATGGTTGAAGATAGGGACACGGTCTCGCGGACTTTTTTGTAGGAAATTTAATTCTCTACAACTTTCTTCCTAACATTTTTCGTGTAACTGTAACCGTATTCGCAGCGTTTTGGAAAATATGGGGCAGAGTGCAAAGTTTAAACATAATTTACGATAAATTTTTTTGTTCATTATGTTTATGTCTTACTATTGAGAATTTAATGCTTTATCAGTTTGTATTTTTTTATTTGCTGTGTGTTAACCGTTATACAAATACAACAATTTTTTCAAATTCATTGCTTTGAATGGTATGGTAATAAGAACTGCGCTCTCTAGCGGTATTAACGGAAATGTCAAGGACGGGAACGTTTTATTTGTTTCATATCCTAACATTTAGATATCCATAGACAATATCAACCGTCTAAAAAATCCATAAATCAATTAAAGTAAAAATTTTTGTTTAAAAGCGGCATAATACGGACAAATTACAAAAAATAGTATGAAGAAACTGTTTTCATAAGGGCCTTAATGCATTTATTTTTGAAAATAACTCGTGGCTACGCCTTTCGATTGTGAAACTTGTTTTTTTATATACAGTGGAACCTCTATAAGTCGAAGTACCTGTTGTCACAAAAATATAGGATACTCCTTTTTTATACTTCTATATTGTTTTATCTGATAATTATAAAATTAACAAACTAAGGAAATTCGGTTAAATTCACAAAATTACATAAGTTAACAAAATTTATAGTGCCAATATTACACGTTTCAGTTAGTATTTTTTTTTGAAAAGTTTGTAAAATGTTATAAAAAGGCGGAAATTTATTAATATCTCGTATAAAGGTCCTCTTTTTTCCAGTCCAGTAATTAATAAATTAATAATAATTAGATAATTTATTCCACAAGCTAAAACGAGTCGGCATTAACGTTATTTCTTTACCTAGTGGGCATTTATCGCATTTATTGATCAAAAATACTTGACATTTAATAAATACTATACGGTGCGTTTAATATGTGCCTTATTAAAGCACTCACTTTGATGCTCTAATGGCGTTGTCATGGATATGACAAAAATCATTCATTACAAGCAAACGTATTTGATGATTATTTGATGAAACAGTGGCGATTTCAGGGCAAAAAAATGTAAAATTTCGCGTCGATTTGTCCACCTGGCGTCATATCGACATGAAAATTACATCGTTTCGCCACATTTCCGCAAACAGAATTGGAGATTGCTCTCCTAATTAAAAATCTCGAATAATCGAAAATCGTCCAACTTTTCATAAAAGAGGAAACATTTTCCATCAGTTTGGAAAATATCGAGCGAACAAGCTCACAAAAGGCAATTAGTAGTTTGCCAAGGAAAAGGCAGATTACAACTTTTAATAAGTTGGTCGATTGTTACAGCGACAGTGAGGGTAATTTTTACGACGCAAGTATTTAAGTTTTATTAAGCTATAATTAAAGAGAAATTAAATTCGAATATTGTGGAGATGATGAAAAGCGGCGGCGGCGGCGGCGGTGGCGGTGTGACGGTATTCTGTGAGTTTAACCGCTGGCGGCTTTATGTAATTGGACCGCACTCATTTACATATAAATTGTAAACAGGATCGGAGAGGTGAAACGGGGGGTGGCAAAGGGGTGGCATATATCTGCATGCACCCGTTTTATGTATGTTTGCAAGTGTGGGTGTGCATATGCCGATCATTCAACTAAAACAAAACACTGACGAGCCAATTTTATTCCACGGAATTGATCAAACTAATCACAATATGGAAAACCCGAGAATGTTATTTCCCCCATCAAGCGCCCGGAGCCGATCCGGATTCCTACAGAAAGGAATTTGCCAAATTCGGGCGGTAAAATAAAAAAATAGTGCATTTAGATCCACAAAAAAGTTTCATACGACCAGTCTTACAGCACGAATTCAAGTGTGAATGAGTGCTTTAAGGTCTTACGTAATTTAAGTCGCCCAGATTAAATTAGTTGCCCAAATTTTTATCTAAATTCTGTCAAATTTTTTTTAACTTTTATTTAACTTTATTTAACTTTCGTAAAAAATTAGTAAAACGTTCCGTGAATTAAAGACTTTAAGACATCGCACATGATGACATTATGCGTTCATTAATATGCCTATTAAAGCATCACAATGGAGACAAATTACTAAATAGTACAGTGGAAACTCTGTAAGTCGAACCTCTACAGGGTGATTCTTTCAAAACTTCCAGTACAAACAAAAAAGCACAAAAAGACCCACAAAAATTTGTTGCTGCAGAAGTGTAGAGTTCGCTCTAATGGTGGTGTTTTCTAAATATCAATGTTATTCTGTTACGTTTATACAGGGTGTTCCGTCTAAACCCCACATTAGAAATATTGGTGGTTCTAGTAATGATAGACAACTGAAAATTTGTATACAACCATAATCTCGTAGGTCCTGCTCAATGAAAATATTTTTAAAATGGGACGCTTCCAGTTATAGCGGAAGTCGCTATCAACTTTCTTATTTTAAATAGAAAGTTATATTTTTTAATGCGTTTTTGGATTACTAGAATTATTTTAACGTAGTTTTCGTAAGCGTTTCCTATAACTAAATTTAGCCTTTTACGAAATATTTAGGGTTTTATTTTTTTTGGATTTGCACCTTCAAGTTCAAAAATCGATAACTCTGTCATTTTGAGAAATTTGTAAATATTTTTAGCTCATTTGAAAGAGAAAGCCTAGATGTTTCCTTTGGTGTTTTCAAATTTTTAAAAAAGAATAAACCCCAAATGTTACATTTTCAGAACTTTAAGCACCCATAATTCAATTTTTCCAAACGAAATGCCACAAGTTTTATTTCATTAAATCGTAGAGAATTTAATTTTGCATCGATCTGTATTAGCATTCTTATGTTTAATAGTTTTCAAGTTACAATAACTTTTTGTTGGGATCGAGATATTCGTTAGCCATAAGCCTTTTTCCAGAGATTGCCATAGAAACAAGAGGAAAAAATGTGAGAAATTAAAGTTTTTGAAAAGAATTTATTTTGTTTTTACAGGACAGACAACACAGTTTTGAACAGAGTTTGTTGTTTGTTTAATCAGAAATGCTTTTAATGACAAGCTATGCAAAAATAGCTGTGGTTAGTAAGAAATTTTCTACAATGTCAAAAAAAAAGCAACATAACTTGAAAATTATCACAGATAGGTATAGGGAATGCTAATACAGATCGATGCAAAAAAATCTCCTCCATCTAGTAAAATAAAAATTGGAACATCCCATTTGAAAAAATTAAGTTACGGGTACTTGAAATTGTCCAAACCTAACCTTAAATTTTTTTGGTTTATTAACTTTTTTTCCAATTTATAAGCAAAATTAAAGGTGGAAACACAATTTGGAAGAAAGAAAATTATTATTACTGAAAGGCAAAAGATGTAATTTCAAATCAAATAAGTAATACAAATTTAAAAATATTTTATTTTCACTGAATAATTTAACCAAAATGAAGAATACAATAAATTAAATAAATATATAAATTTAGCGTTCCTAAGATCGATCTATTTCTTCAAATTGAAGGTAGAATTGTAGGCTAGAATCACTTCTAGTTTTATCCACTTAGCACATTTTTAATACATTTTTTTGTTAATTTGATAAAACATCGTAAAAATTTACAATCTTTCAATAAATTAAATTAAATCTCTTTTAATCTTGCATTAAAAAAATGCTGAAACGCTTTCAAAATGGGACAAACTTGTGTTTCTTGACACATTTTGTTATTTTTTGATTTCGAATTTCGCGAAATAAGTGAGTTTCCGACTGAAAAATTCACTCAAACCTTAAGAATGTTCAAAAAAAGTTAAAAAAACATGCAATGGTGAGCTTTGTTTAGTAGTTTTTGTGCAACAATGCTTAAAAATTTGACGATAGTCTGGATATTCTATTTTAATTATTTTTTGCACTTCCGGGACTAAAGTTGAGGTCATTTATGCCCTAGGGATTAAATATGGACTGAACCCCCTAGAAAGTTTATTTATTCCCTAAATAAATGACCTACTTTAGTCCCTGTAAACTGTAAGCTAAGTAAACAGGGACTAAAGTAACAACTTTAGTCTCGGAAGCGCAAAAAATTATTTAGTACAGCTGCGCTCTCTAGCGACATTAACGGAACTATGGAGAACAGGAACGTTTTATTTGTACGTCATTTCATATCCTAACCTTTAGATATCCGTAGTCACTCTAAAAAATTTGGTTACTATTTTTAGTTTCGTCTTGGTTATGATAGTTGAAAAAACAGTTTAACCTTACGTATTGTTATTGGTTGTTAATAATTCTCTTAATAAACATGGTTCGTTAAATTATTCTGTGAATAGTAGTTGTTTTCAAATTATTAACTCTTTTGAAAATTGTTAAATACAAAAACTTTATTATACATTATGTAAAAAGTTAGGTAATACCGGTTTAATCCACTATTGTAAATTTCAATTGTATTTATCTTTTTTATCTTATTTGTAAGGCTAATTAATTAAATATTAAATTCTTTTATGTGAACTCGGCACCATTTTGAACCACGCTGTATACTGAAATATTTACATTACGAGTAAGTGATTATTTAAAATATTAAGATTCAGTCGTTTTCGTATTTAGGACAGAATTAAAAAAAAAATAATAATAATAAAATAAAATAATAAATACCACCTATATCTAGAATGTATGTGATTTTTCGGCACAATAAAGTTTCTAACGAATAATAGGCTAGTGATTTCAACTGGATTTGCTATTTTTTGCTATTTATTCCTCAATATTTTATGCATATTCTACTGCAGTAGAAACTTATTTCATTATGACATTAAATGCAAAAGTATACAGGGTGATTCAAAAGTAACAATCTCTCAGGTGCTGATAAAGGACATCAAAATGAATTAAATGTTCCTATGACAAAAAATTGTTTGAGCCTTTTTTTACGAGATATAGCTCTTCAAAATAAAGTTTTTATGTTATTATTTTTTTTTGACTTTAGTTAGCAGAAACGAGAGCTCTGGCAACATTAAACAACTACCTGCTGGAAAAAATCAACAATTAATGTGTAATGATGTGCAAAACAGTAAATTCGGCATTTTAGGTAACAAAAGAGCAGCAATCGATACCGTTGCTAAGGAAAACAAATATATAAAAAAAGTTCTGCCGCTACTTTTGATTCCACCTGTATACTTAAATTTTACAGCATGTACTTAATAAATAACGTATAAGTAAGTATGTTCTCTTTTTTGAGTTTCACCCCCTGTATATTTAGATTAGCCCCTGTGCTAATTCCGGGCTCAGCTCGATAAGCAAATACTAAACGGTCCAACGAACCAAAATTACGAAGGTCGAATCGAACACAGAGCCGAGAAAAGGACTCTCTAAAGCGAACATTGACAGATAATGCTCTCTATTTCGCATTTGCCCGGCTTTAGACTCAATTGCTGAAAATTTCCAATTTTTTTCCCGACGCACTCGTGAAAATTTCGATCGCGGTTCAGTTGGCGAATTAATTACAAGTTCGGGCCAGTTTTCATTCGTGACACAAAAACCCTTCAAATACGTGATATGGTGATGGAATTAATTAAAATTTCAAATCGTCGGTTTTTTCGCCCCCTCAAGTTCTTAAATAATAATAAATCGAAAATTTTGATTTACGACGCGATCGGCAAAACAAATCGTTCGCTTCGATTCGTCACTAATATGATTGATTATTCCGTCTTTTTTGTTCTCTCTCTCCCTCAAGTTAAATTTTGTGATTTATGACAAGTGCTTGCGGTATTCATTTGTCAATTTAAATAACGTTCAATCGGACTGAAACCGACACTTTTTCGCACCGAAAGACCCAAAACTAATCTCGATTTAATTCGAATAATATGATGCGAATTCATGTGTGGAGGTGCACCGGGAATTGTACCTAGTACGTTTTCAATATTAAATGAAACGCTACGTTTTGCCGATTCGAACATTTGTGATAAAAAATTAATTGCCCGCATTGGAAAATCGGACGATTTCTACTTCAAACACTGATTGCGAGCCCTAAAAACTAAATGCTGGGACGAATATACCTATTTGTGTAAAGAAAATGCACGTCAAGCTAATAAATTGGGGAAATACTTACGTTTATATTTTAAAAACTATTTACTTTAAAACACTTAATAAATTCAAAACAAAAAACAGGAATAATACGAGTATATGACAATTAATAATAATTTAAATAAAAGAAAAATCAAATATTCAAATACTCTCTTTGTTCCAATTCAGAAATAAAATTAACTAGACGCCCTCTGGTGATGACTTTTGAACTATGTCGAAAACAGTAAAGAAATTTTCGTAATGCCACATTTAACTGACATTTAATGAATTGTTCAACAATTTTGCGTGTATAGTGTTAATTACTTACAATAGAAAGAATTACTTTAAAAGTACGTGGTGGTAAATACTAGCGTTGACTTTGGTTCTGTAGTTTTTCGTGGTATAAAGTGTTTATTGTTGGAACTTGAAAGTGGATAAAAAGTGAAAAATATTTAAATTTTGATTACGAAGTGTTATCAAACAGTTGTCTAATTAAAGATTATAAGTAATGGATCACAGCGAACTTTAAATCGTGCCTCAAGAAACCAATAAATTAGTAAAGTGTGTGAATTTTAGGTTAGAATTTTCCACAGAAAAAATCATGAAATGCTGCGGTAAATCTACAAAACTACAATAAAGATTAACAACTGCTGATACATTTAAACGTAAATTATGCCAAAAGGTAGGCTTTCCAATGTCTTTGTAATAATTTTCCAATAAAGAAAGTGAACCAAACAGTCATTCGTTATTCGTATTTTCCTCGTCATTTCTCATTTGTCAACATAAGTTTCTTGCATCAAAGATACAATAATCATTCCGCATAGGCAATGCAATAATTGTGAAGCCTCAAAATTCGCACAACGCTCAAAATATCCAAATAAACATTTTCCCGCCATTTATGGTTACTGTTTTCGACCTAGCTCAGTGGCGCCCCCAACGGTAATTTTATTTCCGAATAACTAAAATTTTAATCTAAATTTTAATTTCCGGATACTATTGTAATTTTTGTCAAACCTGGTGACTCAAAATTTTACGATCTTCCCAATTCCTCATTGCTTCATTTAATAATAAAATTTTTATTTGATGATCCAAAAACTACAATACGCATTGGAACAATTTGGTTTCGCAGTAATCGACGCTTGAAAAGTGAAAACAAGTGTAAACGTTTACATTTGGCGTTTTTTCCGACACTTTAAAGCTTAGAACACAACTAAAAAAGTATCTTTTTGTGAAAACCTGGAGTCGCTGCTCTTTTAATTATCTTCCTTTTCTTAAAAAGGATCATTGTCCTATGATTTCGAAAAAATTGCAAACAAAAGCAAAATGAGAAAAAATCATAACTTAAAAACTATTAGGAATTTGTCAATTTTCTCGACGCCAGTCGATTTCTTGGATAATCTTACATTGGTTAACGTCAAAATAATTCTATTTTTTCGAATAGTTTTGCGCTAAGTGAGAAAAATGAAAAATTGAAAAATTTGTGAACTTATTTAAGTGGCCGATTTTGAAAATGTCTTAAAATTAATTAAAACCCATATTATCTGATAAAATTTAATGTGCTCTTTACCTTAGAATAAACCGTTTTGCTCTACGACTTTTAGTTTAGTTAGTTTAGCGTAATGTACTTTTAAGTTATCCTAATTTTTCTGTATTTTAATTTCTCAATTACGGCAAATCTATTCTAAAAAGTGGAACCACTTTAATGTAAATCTAAGTAAAGTGTTCCGCGGAATCGACTGACGTCGAGAAAATCGCTAAATTAACAATAATTTTTAAGTAACAATTTTTTTTCATTTTACCTATTTCTGCTTTCGTTTGAAATTTTCTCGAAAACTATTTGTCAGAGAACGAGGATCTTTTTTCAGAAAGATTGATAATTAATCGAGCTTTCCAACGATAATAAACTTCATAGGGTTACCTCTAACAGTTCCGGAGTTGTTGCCCGATAAATGTTCCGGGTACCGGAAATCGAAAAAAAAATTCGACAAAAAATGTAAAAATCAAACTTCAAAAAATTGAAGGATTTGATTTTTTGATCTCGAGACGGTTGTAAAGACAGAAACGTCCATTACACGTTGCTAGAGCGAATTTAAAGAAAATATTGTTTTTTTATTTTTGTGAAGTTAGATGACTTGATCACTAAAATTTTTAACAAAAACTTTAAATGAGCCCTAAATTAATTAAAACAAACCGCTTAGTTCTACGTCTTTTAGTTATTCAGTTATGAATTTTTTTGTTGGAGAATTATTTAATGGTTACTACCTTAATTTTTTTATTTTTTTTTATTATTTCAATTACGGCAAAACTATTCCAAATAGTTGTAAAGTGGAAATATTTTGATGCAAATTTGTGGAAAATGATCCGGGGAATCGTGGCGTGGAGAAAATCGCCAAATTCCCAATAGTTTTTTAGTTATAAGTTTTTAATATATCTATTTAATTTCATTTACACGGACGATGTGACTCCTAGTTAAAAATAAAACGAGATCTCATCCAAACTACGGAAATCTAAAGGTTAGGAGAGGAACCGACGTACAAATAAAACGTTACCGTCCTCTATAGTTCCGTTAAACTCACCAGAGAGCGCAGTTGTTCCACTACCGCCTAACTTTTGAGAAGAAATAGTTGTATTTGTATAACAGTTAACGCATAGCAAACAAGAGAATACAGGCGGATATAGTATTAAATTCTCAATAGTCAGACATAAACATAATGCAAACATTTTGTCGTAAACTATATTTAAAAAAATTTCAAACTTTTACCAATTTAGACTTTGCCCCATACTTTTCAAAACGCTGCGAATACGGTTACAGATGCAAGAAAAATGTTAGGAACAAAGTTGTAGAGAATTAAATTTCCTACAAAAAAGTCAGCGAGACCATATCCCTATCTGCAACCATTTAGGCCTCAAAGTTGTTCAAAGACGCTCAAGCGACGAATTTGCTTCATTTTGCCGGTGGTCAAGTATTGGAAAATTATTTATATCTAAACCGTTGAAGATAGAAATATGGTGTCGTGGACTTTTTTGTAGTAAATTTAATTCTCTACAATTTTGCTTCTTACACTTTTTTTGTATCTTCAACCGTATTCGCAGCGTTCGCAAAAATATAAGATGGAACGCAAACTGATAACTCTAAGCGACAATTCATTGCGCACCGTCGCATATTTATCAAAACGCTGGGAATACGGTTGAAGATACAAAAAACTTGTAAGGAACAAAGTTGTAGAGAATTAAATTTCCTATAAGAATGTCTGCGATACCATATTTCCATCTTCTATAGTTTATGCATAAATTTCTGTTACTTGCCCACCGTTAAAATAAAACAAATCTTCAGCCTTTGGGCTTTGGGGCCTAAACTGTTGACGAAAGAAATATGGGCTAATGGACTTTTTTAAAGAAAATTTAATTCTCTGCAAATTTCTTCCTCACATTTTTCCTGTATTCGCAGCGTTTTGAAAAATATGAGACGAAGCGCAAATTTTCAATTTTTAATAATTATTTCTCAGTCTGTTAAGAATGCAAAGCTTAACATTTCTGCATTTTTTTCCAAGTAATTAGCGAACTGGTTGGATTTAAATTAATTTAAAACGATTGGGCGCCGAGACGGTATAATGACTAATTATTGCGATCATAACTATGTCTATTAAAGAATGCAATTTTTTGCAAATTAAGTAACCGGACGTTTTTGGTGGCGGGAAACTGAAAATTGCTTCGTTCCGGTGTGTGTTTTGCTGGAAACTGACCAGCAGAATTTGTTTGGGTTCATCTCGGGCTAATCCTTCGGATCTCCGGTTGTAAGAGAATGATTATCGGGGCCTAACATCGCTTCGGGTTTGTCTAACCCGATTAATTACCGAGTACATAAAGGATGCTTCAGGTTCATTCGGCATTTGCAATCGTGCTAATTGCGCGATCAATGCTGCGGTTCAGCCCGAGGTCAAAAATTCGTTATTATAAACTAGTACTGGATGGTACACCCTTTGAAGTCTACCGGTAATTCGAATCGTTTCTACCCTCTTTAATGCCGTGCCATGTGTCCTGTTTCGGTTTTTATCGTTGTTTGTTCAGCAAAGGGGTGCATTTACCCGATTTACATAATAAAATAATTTTCCGAAAAAAAAGAGAGTTTAATCACGAGAGGGACGTCCGATTATGAAAGACAGCCCCTTTGAATATTTAAAATTTTTATTTCAATGACAAAGCGACACAAAGCAAACTGATGATCCCGATAAAACCGAAACGGTGAATAGTCGGCGCGGAGTATTCATAGAAGAATTAAAAATTGACTCGTTCCACCGGGATTTTTACAAGTTAATAAATAATAATGACGTACAGTTTTCGTCGAGACAGTCTTAAAGAAATTGCTCAAGTGTTTTCTTGCGGAAAATATCCGATAAAAGAGTAATGTAGTGTAGAAAATCGCATTTCCATTCTATGCGCTTGATTGCATTTCCAGGAAACTAAGTTATGCGAGGACTCCTAAAATATAATAAGGACAAAGAAAAAAGAATCTCCACAATCGATCTGTGGTCATCACTATTTTCACCAAAAAGCCGCAAAATAAATGAGCAGGATTTCAATTTTGTGTGCACATAAGAATTAAACGCTCTGTTGAATTAATAAATAGTCGATGAGAACAGTAAATGATGGGAAAATCAGTAAATTATTGCGGTCGATAAAATAACAATTTGTCATATTAATTTCACACCAAAACAGATAGGTAATAAAAACATACGGAAAATTTTAATGAAACAATAACAAAAGACAACATACGATAAAAAACGCTCAACTATTATGTTGTACAGGTGCTCCGAAACTAACAAATTTAGAGAAAAACTAGTGACACATTCTCAGGTCCGCTTTTTGAAAAAATTATTCTGGTCAAAACCACATCTCGCTATCGTCTTTTGTTTTCGGCTTATAAACAAAGGTTGACATTTTAGCGAAATCTTAAAAAATTCATATCTTCCTTATTATAAAAGATACACATTTGAAACAAAGACACGATACAGGCTCTATTTTACAAAGAATTTAATAATGTTATCAGCGGTTTTTTTAATTTAGCTGTAATAACATGAAGTTTTTTTTAAATAAGAATCATAGTTGGCTGTGACATTATCGAAAAGTTTTTTTTTTCTGAACTGCAAATAATGTAAATACAGTTTGATATTTTTATATACTTTTATAAAAAATATATTTAAAAATTTGGAAGTAGTTGGCCATGGAAAAATTGTTTCACATAAAAGGTATGAACGATTATTAAAGTAAAAAATGTGAAATTGTCACAATAAGCTATGTTAAAGTTATTTTCAATTGAACAAATATACGAGCGTCGCAGATTTTAATTACATAAAAAAATGTGCAGAAAATTGTGTCACTACCATTTCATGACACCTTTTTATGATTTAGAATGACAATGTAAGTTGCTATTTTAATTTTAAAAAGAAATAATTTTTATTAAGAACAAAAATTTGATGTAATAATAATTTATAATGCTGTTTTTGAATTAATTAGTGTTTAAAAAGTCATTAAATTGTAAATACTTGTTGGGTAATATGTTTTTCATAGTTTTAATTAAAATTCCAAATTTTTTTCATGGCCTACTATAAAGAAAAAGCGAAATGTTGTGTTTTTTTAAATATTTGAAAAAATGTATTACACAAATAGACATATTAAATCAGAAAAAATAAACTTTTCGAAAATGTCATAGCCAACTATGATTCCTATTTAAAAAATACAACTTTATGTTATTACTGCTAAACAAATGTTAAAAAAAAACACTGATACTATTATTAAATTCTCTGTAGAAAAGTACCTGTACAATGTCTTTGTTTCAGATGTGTATCTTTTATAATAAGACAGATATGAATTTTTTAATATTTCGCTAAAATTTCAACTTTTGTTTATAAGTCGAAAACAAAAGACGATAGCGAGATGAGGTTTTGACCAAAATTATGTTCTCAAAAAACGGACTCGAGAATGTGTCACTTGTTTTTCTCTAAACCTCTTAGTTTCGGAGATCACCTATTCGGTCATCCAAAATGCAGCACCCTGTACATCTAAACATAATTCAACTGTAAGTGAAATTTATTATTTAGATTTAGAAAAAAAGTCGATAATCCGAAAAATCATTAATCACCAGAACCCCTCTGCTATAATTAGTTCAGGTTATACAGGGTCTACTGTATTTATTTCATTATGAAATAAAAATGTTATGTTATTAAGTGTCCCTGCGATTTGGAAAAGTTTTTATTTTCTACAGTTTTGGAAGTATCTTGTAACATTGATGTTTTTGCTAAGTTTTTGAAATAATTTGATTTTTTTTTGACAATAACACGTTTTTTGAAATTTATTACATAAAAATAATCTAAACTTTTAAACTTGATAAACTTTAACGATATTATGTTTTTACCTCACTACAAATAATAGAATGTTCCAATCAACTTTTTCAAGTTATTTAATTTTCAACAAACTTCTCGATTTTTTACGTTCGTAAACTGCGCTAAATAATTGTTACAGAATTAAGTTTGAACTTTTCCCATTAAAGTGGTGAAAGTCCTACTTTTCTTGGATTCTTAGTGTTTATGTAATGGATTAAAAAAAAGTATGTTTTCGTCAAAAAAAAACAAAATATTTCAAAAACTAATCAGAATAGACTAATACAAGTTTAAATCAAAATCATCAGTATTAAGAGCTACGTCCAAAAATCCAATAAAACTTAGAGTGATCCATTTAAAAAAAAGTTTGTATTGTCGCAGCTCATTTCCGAAATATCCCTGTATAATCTAAATAATTTTAAGCGAAGCAAGTTTTGAAAACAAAAATTGTAATAATTAAAGGTCAACAAAAGACATGCTGTGTATTGCACTAAATTGATATCAACCTCGCTAGAAAAAAAAATTGTTCTATTAGTTTATTTATTCCATAAAATAAAATAGCATATCCTTCCACTGTGGCATGAATGGTTTTTAGAGCACGACGAAGGAGTGGATGACTGATGACAGTGCTGACACCCAGCCCAGCATTGCCAATACAACTAAAGATTTACTAAAAGAAGTTGCACAAAGAGAGCTTCAGTTTCATAATGAATAATTTGCGAAACCAAAGTACAAAAAACTTTGATTTTCGTCTGTTTTCAATTTTTTTTATCAAAAATGCAAAACAAAATCATTCTGTAAAAATATGAATTGAGAAAAACTGTTAATATTTCAGTCTAGTTATAAGGGACAAGACTGAGTAGCTATATAATACAGTACGTTCAAAAAATCATTATATCAACTCTTGCTGTGAAATTTTGAACGTAGGTATGTTGATTTCTTACGATTACTACATACGAAAATACTGGCGTTTGAGAAAATCGTTTGACATTTCAACAGAATAAAACGATAATCTATCAAAGACAATAAAAATCTGTCAATATAAATTCCACGGCAAGAGTTGATTTAAAGACTTTTTGGACGCACTTGATATATGTGAAATATTACGTTACATAATCTGCGATTTACCAAAAATTTGTAATAGTTTATTACAAGGCGACAACCCAAAAACATCAATAATGCTGAAAAGCCCATGCAACACTTAGTTCCGGTTATACAGATTTGACTGTATTTATTATGGAATAATTATGTTGTTTATCCTAAAAGCGGGAATGATGAGGTCTTTTTGATCCAGATTATTTAAACTACTAACCAAAAACAGAGTAAAAGTTTGTGTGCCACGGGCATAATAATAGATTGTGGCCTGTGGAAAAACAAAGAACATTTATTTAAATATACTGTACTAGTGTAACAAAACACGACATATACAGAATGATTAAATTAAATTAGAGGCCGTCCAATCCAAAAAAAATGAGTAAATTGCCCTTCAATGTACCTATTTCCGGAATTCGATTAGTGTCACGAATCGCAATCGCGGTGGCAAGCTCATTAATTCGCGTAAAATCACTCGTCAGACATTCAAATTCGCAATTTTTTCCGCAAGAATTCACTCGCGAGTTTTTAAATTTACAGCCGGCAGCCAGCCACCGCATTGTGAAAATTGAAAACTGCTGAGGAATGTATCGAATTATGATCAATTCGTCAGCTTGCGTTTTTTTTTCCAACGTTATAGCGACACGACCCAAACTCGGAATAATGGCTCCCATGTTATAATTGTTGCGAACAAGGGTGATAATAGTGTGGGGCTTTCGGAAACAATGCACGAGCACATAAAGCCGGATTGTTAATGGAAAGTGAAGGATATTTAAAAGGGCCAAGTGTCGTTCACTCGTATTTGCAGCGTCGCCGATTTTTGTGCTCTTTTAACGCCCGTCGCGCCGCCACATACAACCTTCTTCACCCGCTATTTGTTGTCTTTTTGGTTGCAGGTTCGTTCGTTATAGTGTGGAAACGAGGCATCACTCTGCTAACGGCCGGACAACAAAAAATCACAGCCGATCCCAGAATATCACTAGTGGGATATAATCTGGAAGTGAGGGATATCAGGTACTCGGATCAGGGAGACTACACGTGCCAGATTGGCGACGGCTCGCACGGGGACCTCATTCACACTGTTGAGATACTCAGTAAGTGACTGTTTTCGGGACAAGCTCGAAATTTATCATTTCTACTTTATAAAAAATTGGTGAAACAATACAGAATGTCCTGTTATTTCCACCTAAAATTATTTTCAATTCTAGAGTAGAGTGGGGCAAAAGTTGGCGGTGGGTAAAAGTAAGCATAGTGACTATTTTACTATTTTACAAACTTATATTTTTCGTTCACTATTCTATTAACTGCTTAAGATATATTGCCAAAATGACAAGGTAACTTTAGGGTGTTTCCGAAATTAGCTACAACACAAACTTATGTTTTTTTAAATGGAACAACCTATATTTTTGCATTTCTGGAGGAAGCTTTTAACACTGATGTTTTTAAGCTAAATTGTTATTGGTAGATTTTGTTTTGTTTTTGATTTATTTCACGAAAACACGCTTTTTTTAATCATTACATATAAACTAAGAATCTAAGAAAAGTAGAACTTGCACCACTTTAAAAAAAAGTCCAAATAAAAAAAAATAAAAAATGAAAAGGTTTGTTGTAAATTGAATAACTTCAAAATTTTAAATAGAACACCCAATTTTTTATTTTTGCATCTAAAAGACTTATAAATTGTCTTTCTAAAAACATAAACAGTTAAGTGTCTTTTGTTGATTACTGAAAAGATATTTAGCTTTAAATATTAAAAAAATTACTGACTATTTTAGTCAAAAAGTGAAATTTTCTGCTTTAATAACTTTAATGTTACCCTTAAGAGATTTTAGTGCCATTTTCTCCTAAAATGAGTTTACACCATGGAAACAAGCTAAATGGCAAGGGAAATAATGTTACAAGAAGGCTATGCGCCAAATTTTGCAATGCGCTAAACAATTGGAACAAATTTAAGTTTGAACTTTTCCCTTTATATGCAGCAGAAACGCAGCTATAATTAAATAAAAGAAAAAGTCCAATAATAAACAACTTATAGAGTTTTCTCTCTTAACACATTAACACATTAACGCATAACACATTAACATTAACATTAACATTAACATTAACATTAATATTAACATTAACATTAACATTAGCATTAACATTAACATTAACATTAACATTAACATTAACATTAACATTAACATTAACATTAACATTAACATTAACATTAACATTAACATTAGCATTAACATTAACATTAACATATAATATAGGTTGTAGAAGTTGTCCAAAAATAACGTTAAGATTTTGGAATTTGTAAACCTTTCTTCCAATTTTGAACACACTGAAAGGACGATATAGATGTTCTTTTCTGCTTGTCCAAATATGATTTTTAATAAAAATGGCAGATTTACCAATTTTTTAAATGAAAGGTGCAAATCCAAAAATTTTCAAAACCCCAAAATATTTCGAAAACGATGAAATTTAAGTAACGGGAAAGCTGATAAAAATCCCCTTGAACTAACCCAAGTTATCTAAAAACAGTAAAAAACATATCTTTCTATTTAAAATAAGAAAGTTAATAGCAACTTCTGGTACAACCGGAAGAACCGCCTTGTTTTCGTTCATCACGGCCTAACGGGTTATGGCTGTACACCTATTTTTAGGTAAATATCATTATCGGAACTTTCAATATTTCTAAAGTGCTGTTTACATGGAACAGCCTTTATAGATAATTTTATTTCGCTGAACATCACATAATGCTTTTGTCCTTTGTTCAATTAAAAATTAGAGTTCCTAGATTATATGTATTATATGGTGAAGAGTTTATTTCGTTAAACATGACATAATCCAATGTTCAGTTTTAAAAAGTCCATATCAATGCATTACAAACAATTCCACAAAAACGCCAATGTTCAACAAAATAAAATTTTCACTGTAATATTATTTACAGCCTGTTTTCAACTCGAAATTGTGCTTTTCTTCTCAAAAAACGAGCTAAATGAAAAAAACTTCATGACGCCATTTTCGAAAGAATTAGAAGATTTTCCTGCGTATTTTAATAAAATTTCACTAAACAAACTAAAAGAGTGTCTGTCTACTTCAATGTAATGTAGTAATTTTTTTGACTTTGACAATTTTTTTCCAAAATGTTTCGCCTTAAAACAAGATAAAAAGGCCAAATTTTGTTTCTTATCTGATGGAGGAAAAAGAGTAAAATAATGTCATTTCCGACTTTTATTTATAATTTTTTGATCTCTTCTAACTAGTTTATACGAAATAAAAGCGTGTTAGAGCGTTCGAAAAATACGTAACGTAATTTTCGAATTTTAACACACAGTTTACCAATCAGTTTGAGCGAAATTTTGCAAAAAAAGTGGCTTTTAAACATAGTAATAACAAGAGGTTAATTCATTTTAATTTTTCTGTGGGCTTGTTTCTTGTGCGCATTTTTCGAGTTGCTGGTATACAGCGTGTTCGGTAATTCGACTGCCATCACTTAGATGAGTCCGTTTGTGAATATACAGCAAGATGGTAACCTGTTTGAGCAATTGAGCACTTTTATACAAATTTAAGTAGGTAATCCTTTAAGTTTATTTAATAATACATTCCAATTGATACCGAAATTATTGTACAATTGTACGTCACTGAATATGTGACAGTTTTTCTTTTTTCGCAAATAGACTACTTGATACATCAAAAAGAGTGTTCCCTCATTGGTCCTTTTTAAGTTTCTCTAGTTCTTCACAGCATAAAAAAAATGCAAATGCAGAATAATATTTTTCTCACTGCTGTGAGTTCGCACTGAAGCGATGGCGGTCCATTTACGAACACGCTGTATTAAAAAACGTTTAGTTAGAATTAAGCCGAATTTTAAATTCGCGCCAAACCTGGGGGCCATTACGCCGTCCATTATTTGGCTAAATGTGGAGTAAAGGTCAAATATTTGTAGCTGGCATGTTAAAAATCGTTTAGTTTGCCATTTGGGCGCAGATAAATCGTTGCGTCGGTCCAGTTTTTCATATTCATGGTGGGCTGCAGATGGGCAATTTTTTAAGGGTGAAGGAGGGTTGGTGTTTTTGTCATGTTTGCGGTCTGGTTTTGTTCGGGACTTGTTCGAGTTAATACAAGCGAGGAACGAGCGCTCACTTGGAATTGAGCATTAACTGCTCCCCGAGGGCTCGTATCCTACATTCAGTTAGATGCCTGTTTAGATATAACTATAATAATTTTGCATTAAAAAATTTATAGATTGTAAATTCTGAACCGGCAATACTTTGCGCAAAAACTGGGTCTCGAGTGTCTGGATAACGTCGCACTATTGCGGCTAAATGGATGTATTTATTGTTTGAAATGTCATAGTCAATAATAAGCGGTGGAAGCAAAACCGCCGTATGAATATTTATACCATCATTCTACTTGATTGCAAGTTTAAAATGCAAAGCAGTCAATTTGCATTCATTAAAACCGGGGAGTTTTACTGATCAACCCTCTCGCTCTGTGCAACGGCACGCTGCGTGCCGGGAAATAAGACAACGTCTGTTTTTGATGTTCACCAAAGCGTCCTCTTCAATTTGCATGTATTTAAACTTGATTCCTATCGAGCTTTTATTTTTTACGGAAGCTGGATGGTCCGACATATGCCATCACATTTTTAGCCCGAAAACAAGCAACCCCTCGGGGCGCCGCCAGCAAAAATTGTTTCTCTCCGCCGGTGAAATAATAATTTCACTGTTACTTTAAAGTTTTATAATTGATGCAAACCAAACACACGAGCAAATTAATTTATCGCTAAAACAAACATTCGTCCTGCGTTCCATACAATCAGACAATGGCCACCCCATATGTAAATTCATTGTTATACACACACACACACACAAGTTGGAAAAAGCGACCGCTCGTTGTGTTTCATGATTCATGACCACCGTAAAAAATTTACAATATTTTTCTCTCCGGCGGTGTCACCCTCGAAGGTGAAAAATTAATCGTGATCCGCTGAGGCCTTCGGGGTATCATTTGTATGTTGGAAAGTTTCTGTAACTCGAAGGGTTCACCGCTTCGCTCCGGGCCACTTGCATGGATCAGACAAGTTGGAAATTCAACATCTCTATTTAGCCGCTCGAGGCTGACACGTGTCGTGTTTCTACAAGACCGAGATCTCGCTATGACAAATTGGGGATATATGAGAGGGATTTCTTCGCTCTCTTATTTAATCGCATTACGTGCCCAAAGGGGACCACATCATACAGATTGCGTTTTAAAAGTCGCGCCATTTTAACACAGTCGCTTAGCAACAGAGCTGATTAATTGGGGAATTTCGCGCCACGAGCTTGGGTTGGCACCGGTTTTGGGGTTTGTTCATAAAGGGTGTCTCAGTGATTTGAAAAAGTCTACTATTCTGTTTCAAAACTATAGAAATACCTCTAAAAATTAGTTCTTATAAATTATTCATGCACAAAAAATTAACAGCTAATGGAATTTATAGTTTCAATAGATATCTAAATTTTCAATAGCGATCTCATTTTTACCAACCTCATTTAAAAAAAATAATTCGGTAAAATGCGAGGTTGAAATTTCTATAGTTTTGAAACAGCAAATACAGGGTGAGTCAATAGTGGGTTATTTGTATTTCTGACAGGTCCTAAGGTTCGTTTGGTTGATCAAGATTGGTTTTTTATCTTTTAAATAATAATTCGGAAATAAAATTAACTAGACGCCCTCTGGTGATGACTTTTGAACTATGTCGAAAACAGTAAAGAAATTTTCGTAATGCCACATTTAACTGACATTTAATGAATTGTTCAACAATTTTGTGTGTATAGTGTTAATTACTTACAATAGAAAGAATTACTTTAAAAGTACGTGGTGGTAAATACTAGCGTTGACTTTGGTTCTGTAGTTTTTCATGGTATAATGTGTTTATTGTTGGAACTTGAAAGTGGATAAAAAGTGAAAAATATTTAAATTTTGATTACAAAGTGTTATCAAACAGTTGTCTAATTAAAGATTATAAATAATGGATCACAGCGAACACAAAGTTTGGCTCAAGAAACCAATAAATTAGTGAAGTGTTATGAATTTTAGGTTAGAATTTTCGACTGAAAAAATCATGAAATGCTGCGGTAAATCTACAAAACTACTATAAAGATTAACAACTGCTGATACATTTAAACGTAAATTATGCCAAAAGGTAGGTTTTTCAATGTCTTTGTAATAATTTTCCAATAAAGAAAGTGAACCAAACAGTCATTCGTTATTCGTGTTTTCCTCGTCATCTCTCATTTGTCAACATAAGTTTCTTGCATCAAAGATGCAATAATCATTCCGCATAGGCAATGTAATAATTGTGAAGCCCCAAAATTCGTACAACGCTCAAAATATCCGAATAAACATTTTCCCGCCATTTATGGTTACTGTTTTTGACCTAGCTCAGTGGCGCCCCCAACGGTAATTTTACTTCCGAATAGTCCGAATGAAATTTTAACAAAACTGTCAAAACAGTCTTGACAATACTCAGAACAATGTAATTAATTAATTTTGAAATTTTCAACCCTGAATTGATCTTTAAATATTGGAAAATTAATCTTTTTTTTACAAAAGCCGTACATATTCTAGATTACTTTAGATTATTTTATATACATATACATTTTCTCTCTCCAATAAGCGGACACCGACAGTCACACGTTTTTTGTCCGGTTAATGAAGCTGTCTTCTTAAGAGAATAATATACACAAACACAAAATTTTTAGTCTGATATTGAGAAATGTATTCCCAACAGGGACTCTGCTCTATAATCTATTGTAATAATAGTAATAATAATAATAATAATAGTAATAATAATAATAACAATAATAATAATAATAACAGCCTAAATTAATTTATCAAAAAGTTAGAAGCATGATACTATTTGGTATAGAATAACAATATTTATCAACTATTTCTTGAAAAAAAGTTAATAGTTTTTCTTCAAAATTAGCTGCATCTTGCTCATCAATATTCGTAGATTCGCCAGAGATGTACTTAAAATTTATATAGTGACAAATTTAAACTTCACTAGCCACTCTTCAGAAGACTTAAAAATTTAATTTTGGGACAACTCAAAAAATGCGACAACCTGAAATTCGGTTACAATTGTTCTCTTAAAAGGTGTGAATGTAAATACGTAATGATGTTTTTGTGAGCGACTTATTTAAAAAGTTATTGGCTTCTAAAAATTGACCAAATATTAAGCATAACGTTTTTGTAAAATATTATTCTAATTAAATAATATATAACAAAATATTTAAAATGGTACTTTATACACAAAATTCACTGTTCTTTTTAACTGTAAAATCGAATTTGAAATTTGAAATTTTTTTCATATTGAAAACCGGAAGTGAAGTTTCAAATCCGAGTTTTAGTAACTTGGACCATTTTGTTTTAATTATTTTTATTTTAAAAAATAGCTTAAAATAAATAGAGTCTACACTATAAGTCGCAAAATTGGATATCTATTCGTTTAGGAGATAACCGGCCGATCACGTACTTTAAGTACTGTATTCCTAAAGAAATAGAGATCCCAATTTGTGACTTTTAGTGTAAAATCATTATAAGCTATTTTTTGAAATAAAAATAAATTTTAAAAAATGCTCAAACTTACTAAAATTCGGATTTAAAACTTCACTTCCGGTTTTCTACACGAAAAAAATTTCAAATTCCAAATTTGATTTCAGAATAAAAAAGAACAGAGAATTTTCTATATAAAGCACTATTTTAATTATTTTGGTATGCATTAGTTTTTTAAATAAAAGCTTCCAAAAACTTTGTGTCTCATATTTTGTCAAATTTTTAAAAGTCAATATCTTCACAAATAAGTGTCATACAAAAAAATCGTTATGTATTTACAATCACGCTTTCTAGTAGAACAATTATTCCGAATATGACCAAATTTCAAGATGTCAAATTTTTATAAATGCCCCTTTTTTAATGTGTTCGCAAACTCCTTGAAAGTCGGTTTACAGAAAGCGAAATTAAAATTTAATTCAGAATTAAACTTATTCGAATTAAACTGCCATTTAAAATGCATTTAAAACTTTCAACAATCATCAGTCGTTAAAAAAAAAATCGCTTTTGCCAGACGTTTCCACTTCCATGGCATTTTTTCACCAATTCACCTTCATTTTTAACAATATTTGCTACTTATTGGATCTTCCTATTTCCCATTTATTTGTTAAATGTCGTACACCTGGTTTCTTTTGGTCCCGAATTTTTTTTTCTTTTAACAAACGCTTTTTGTAACTATTATTGACCACGATACAATAAAGAAAAAATTATTATGTACTAACGAGTACATACATACACCGTAAGACCTACTTCAAATAAAAACGAGTGCAATAATAAGTAATACTAATAATAACACTTTAATTTAATTTATTAATAATTATTATTTAATTTAATTATTAAATTATAATTAAATCAATCGCTTCTGAGCTTTGAATCTGAAACAAAATATGTACCCGCTTACATGATTCTCTGAATTTTGACGGTGTCAAAATAATTAATAACACATGGCATACTGTCCGCTTAAAAGAGAGATTTTGTTTTCAAAGACCCGAATTGCACTTTCTGCGTCCGTTTATTGAAGAGTCCGCTTAAAAAAGAAACGGTTAAAAAGGGGCTAACAAAAATGTCCGTTTGTCAGAGGGGTCCGCTTATAGGAGGTGTCCGTTAAGAGAGATTTCCGAAACTTTTTAAATGGAACACCATATTTTTTGCATTTTTTAGCTTTACCATTGAGATTTTTGAACTAAAGTGTTACTGGTCGATTTTGCTTAGTTTTTGAATTAATTGATTAATTAACATAATCAATAATTAATATTAATTAAATTTGAAATTGAATTTTTATGAAAAGTAATAATCAAAATGCTTTCTTTATGATCAGATGTTGTTCCTAAATTGAGTCATTACTTTACAGGAATCACAGGAATCACCTCATTTTGAGTATTTGTTTAAAAGGGTTAAAGAGTCGATTAATTAATTTTTCTATTAAAAAAAATTTACGTTCAAATCACATGAGAAAATATAGTAACTTTCTAAGAACCTTAGCAACAATATACATAAATTCGAAAAAAAAAAGTTGGTGTCATTTAAAAATAAAATAAAAAAATCATTATTAAATGATTAATAAATTATTACATTACATTATTAAATATTAAATAAAAATATTTAAAGGAAGGCTGTTTAAAAAAATTAAGGTTTATTCATTGTGTGCTTTCAAATTTAAACTGACCATTCACTTTAAATTAATGAATGAGTCCAAAAACCAAAAACGATTGGTGTCTCACATTATAATGATGGCCGACCTTAAGTGGGCCAATCACATCCAAAAATATAATTTTTGAATGAATCAAAAAGTCTAAAGTGATTGGTTCTCTCCGTATTTCTAATGGCCGACCTCAAACGGCCCAATCAAATCCTTACAAATTTTACAACAATCATTAATGCCGTACGTTAATTCATAAAAGAATGCGTCTGTCTTTGTTGTCTTTTTTCCTTTGAATTCTACCCCTCTAGAGAACGTTGGATGATCTGCTAGATGAAAAATGCCACAAAATTGGGAAATAAATAAAATAAATAAAGAACATTGAGTTAATACCCTTTTATTTTAGTCAAAAACGTCAATTAACGTTAAAATGTTGACAATCACGGCGCATGCGCGCGCGATCTTTCAATTTGACAGTTGTTGACATTTCTAAAAAATCAAACAAAAAAGGCGAAAAGTCGGTGGAAACTGTCCCAGGATATTCAAAAGTGCGAAAGGGGGGTCGTGGGGAAGGTAAATGTTGCAGTTTTTAAACGCGGCTGGTGTTTTATTAAATAATGGCCCCCATTTAATTGCCACATTTTCAATGTGAATTTTTTTGGCGCGAGTTTAAAAGCGTACATTCTAGCAAAAAGTGAAACGCCAATAACCGTTTTTGTGTTGTGTGCATATTTTCTGGTGAAAAACGCAGCGGAAATATTGCAGCGAAAGAACCACACGTTTAATAAAGTTCGAATTCAGCGTCCATCGTTATTTGCCGACTGGAAACAATGAACGCGAAACAATGCCCAGTTTTGTACGAAATGAGACAAGATAAGGAAAAACAATTGAAAATACGGGCGCGTAACACACGCTGACAACACCTGGAAAAAAGACTCGGACTTGAAGTTTCACTGATAAAATAAATTGAAATATGGTAATTATTTTGCAGTGCCTCCGAGTATACAAATTTTTCCGAACAATGGGGACGTTCTGACCACCCGGAAGGGGGCGACGGTGTCGTTCGAGTGCCGCGCCAGCGGGAACCCAACACCGGTGGTCCAGTGGTCGAAAAAAGTGAGTTTTTTTCAGATTTTTGGCACATTTTAATCCACTTTTAGGAAGGTCTGCTACCGTCTGGGTTACAAGTCCAAACAGGGTATCTCTTATCACTAACCAACGTCCAACGCGAAGATGCGGGCGCTTATCAGTGCACGGCTTCCAACGGTATAGGGCAGGCGGTCACTGGAGAAATCAAGCTCCACGTCCTTTGTGAGTCTCCAAATTTTACCAATAGGTGAAACCAGTGTGTGTCGGTAGAATAATTAACCCTAAGTCTGATACTGGAGTCGGAAAAAAAATAGGACGTCGAGTTTTTTCAATACTCATTACAAAGTATTTTTGCAACATCAAAAATTTTACAGACTGCTTATTCTTTTGTACTATCAGGGTCAGTTTATCTTAATATAGACTAGTAGTAATCGAGAAATTTCTAAACCAAAACGTTCACCATTTCATTGTTTAAGTTTTATTAAGATCATTTTGCCATAAACAAAAGCAAATTTGTTTTGAGCTTAATCTACATATACTTGACGATGTTTTAAGTAATAATAATAATTTATTTATACTTTGAAAATTTACGCAATTGAGTAATGTATTTAAAAAAAAACGGACTATAGTGACTTACACTATCTCTGCTTCTATCTAATATAGTAAATTCATTAATAATTTTTTCACCAGGTCTGGTGTTATGATCATGTGAACTTTTTACTAGTCCATATTTATGCTCATTTCTTTTAATATAAAGAAAACATTTAAAAATATACAAACTAGGTGGTGTTCATATTTAATTCCCTAAATTTTGATCTTACATCATCTCTATAATCCCTAATCTCTACTAATGAGGAAGTTTCAATTTTTTTGAAATTAATTTCATTAATAGTCTTCATAATTGTAAAACTATTGGTACTTTTCACGTTTTTATATTCGCAAATATAAAAAAGTTATCAGACCTCAAAGTTCGAAATTTGACAGAGCGCTAGGTGTGATGTCACGCGGCACAATTGTTAAAATTACTTCGCTGTTCCTCAATTTTTTCCATTTAGCTATTGCACTCCTATATCTTTTATGAATGTTTAATGAACTATTAGTCCTAAATAAAGTAAATAAAATTTAGTAATCTCACGTTATAAAACCGTTTGATATCAAAAAATGAGAACATTACCGCTTTAAAAAAAAACAAAAAAATCGTAATTTCATATCTTTGAAAACTCTTATAATTATAAACCACATCTACTTATTCATCGAACGTATCTTTAAAAGCATTGACAAATAAAAAAATTGTATTTCTGTTTATGCAAGAGTCGATATCTTTAATAAGAAGTCGTTTGTGGAACACTTATTTTTTACATATTTTTGTACAAAACATTTTGCAAGCATCGCTTGTTCTAGAAATCATAAAAATTTCCATTAGTTAATGTTTTTAATTTTTTTAAATAAAATAATATTTTATTAATATTTCTCATTAATTAAAATTTATTATTCATAAGGAATTGTAGAAAAAATCTGAAAAAATTCGAAGGCATACAGAAAGAAATAAAGCAAAAAAAAATCGAAAACGCCGATTTTTGTGTGATTATTAGAATGGATTATTATTAGTTATTAGTGATTTATTACAGTATCTACTTAAACAAATTACTTCAATCATCACAAATAACACTTCAAAGCGGGATTGCTGTCAAACCGGCAGACAAAAAAGCTTATCTTTTTGTTATTTATAAAGCTACCGAATTATTTTTTGTATGCATTCAATTTCTTGATTTGAGTTTTATGTTGAAAATAAATAATAACATTTTGAAAAATTGGAAACTTCCTCATTGGGGTGTTCAATTCTATAACGAAATAAGTCTCTTTCAAATGCAATAATTGGTGTTGCAATAAACTGATTTATTTAGTTATTATTACTAAACAATTTTGTAAAAACACCGAAAATTTGTGAACATTTGTTCAGTGCAATAATGAGTTAAGTCCATCAATTGTTTTTTCTCTACACGTCTACAAATTAATTTAATTATGTAATATAAAAAATTATAAATTTAGAGCTGACACTTCAGTTTACGTATTTTCCATAAAGTTTCCATAAACGGGAAGTTGGTGACAATATTTTTACAGGGGTGGTTTTTATTAAACAGAAATGTTAAAATAGTGATTCTGGCCCTTGTGTTTCCATTTAAAAACAACAACTAAAAAATTATATAATATTTACGTCACTCTCAGAGACTACTGTAAAAATTTCATTAATTTATGACCAATTCCTGATAGAGGAAGTAAAAAAAAAGTAAAAACTTTTAAGGGCTGCTACCCTTAATGTCCCGTTCGCTAGAACGCCGACTTTAATAAGATATTTATTTTGTTTGTTTACATTAAAAATAATCTTTTTCAAATTTATTTTTTTATAATGAGTTTTCGGACTATTAGTTATGAAGAAGTAAGATTTTAGAAAAAAATGATGGACAAAATGGATGGATGAACAAAACTTTAACGGGCTAAAAATAAGAAAGCTAATTTAAAAAAAACTTATGTCCAGGTCTTAGTCCTAATAAAATTAAAGAAATAAATTCTGTACTTCAATCCTCCAATTCGCGTTTTATACTAACTTTTATTTATTTTTTTTCCAACAAAATTTTACAATGTTCTAACAAAGTTATTGTATAATTTGTCTTTTAGTCGTTATTTAAAAACCATGCCACTCCAACATAAAACAGATTTGCAAAAAACCAGTAAACTTCGGACCTTCGTACCTCAAATTTGTCAAAAAGGACTTATTTCGTTACAGTACTGAACACCCCAATTATTCTTAATACTTTTCGTAGTACACGAAAAATTTAACTAGCAGACTTGTTGAGGAATATTTTTTTTAAGCATCGTAACAAAAATTTTTTTTTAGATACTTTATGTGATAGTTGATCCATCCAATTAAGATTAGAGTCTTTACCACGCATAAGAATTTTATTGTTTTTGGGTTTTCATAATTTATATTACGTTCACATAAATATAAGTCCATATTTGCAAACAAACACGAGCTTTTTCCTGTACCTTTGGCATAATTCCTCAAGATTGTTTGACTGTTTAGTTAAAGTGCTGTCGTCAGCAAATAATAATGTTATGGTTACCGCTGGGAAATCTTCATCAACATTGTTCATATTCATAAGAAAAAGAATTGGCCCTAATACAGAACCTTGTGGTACTCCTCTTATTATTTTTTCCCTATCAGATACCAAGTTTATAATTTTACATATTTGATAGCGATTATTTAAATTTTAGGCTTTTATTGTTAAATGCAAAATTGTTAGATAATTTAGACAGCAACTTTTTGTGACCAACAAAATAAAAAGCGTTCTGTGGGTCCCAAAATATTAATCCAACATAATTCTTTTGTACGACAACAGGAGATTTATCGCTTTGTAATCCAAATTGATTTTTGTTAATAAGGTTGTTATTAGACAGAAAATTATTAATTTGTTCGTTTGAGACGGTTTCTAAGATTTTCGAAAACGTAGGCAAAATCGAAACTGATCGAAAATTGTTTAAGTCATCTCTTGAGCCCCTTGTATGTAACGGTATTATTTTTGCAACTTTAAGAACAGTTGGGAACACCCCTGCTTCAATACATGAATTAATTAATTTAGTTAAGGAGGAAATTATCTCATCAAGAACACGTTCTATTAATGTAATGTTATAAATAAATAAATAAATAAAATAAATAAAAAATATAATAGGTAAAAAAAAATCTTTACTTGGTTTATTTTTAAGCTTAGAAATAATGTTTTTCACAAAAGTTTGAGTAACTTATAAGAAATTGAAATCATAGTTAATTTTTTTGTTGGTAGAGTACATTGTTATATTATTATTTATTGGACAATTTGAATATTTATCAACAATCCTAAGTCTGATACTGAAGTCGAAAAAAATTATGGTGTCAAGTTTTTTAAATATTTATTTTAAAGTATCAACTTTTTTTTCTTCATAAGACTTTAAATCTTAATGGAAACATTCATCATAGTTTTGTTGGGATAATTTAAACACAATCATAGAAAAAATTGTTTGGGTTTAATTTACATTCAGCTGATGATATTTTAAAGCAAATAAAATATTTTACCATTTGTTAATCACATCAATAACGAATGCCAAAGACACAACAAAAAAGGCTGATTCAAAACTTTTGAAAAATTAAAAATTACAAAAATTGTTTCTTTTTTTTTACACTGATTAGAATCAGTTTCTCATCTTGTAACCAGCATTAATCGCCTAACATATTTTTATCCCAAAAACCTTGGTCTTGACCTTAAATCTTGATGAAAACTTGAGTTTCCCGGATTTTATTAGGATAATTTTATCAAAAATTGTTTGAGCGTAATCTACATTCACTTGACGATATTTTAAAGCAAATAACGTGTTTAACAATTAGTTTATCACAGAAATAACGAATGCCAAACTAGACCACAAACCACAAACAAATTTTCAAATTTTTGGTGAATATATTTAAAAAAAAAACAGACATGATAGACAAAAGTATTTGTCAGTACTATTCTCTCGTGGTATAAGAATTTTTTTTTGTAAACTAGTGTTATTTTTTGTAATATTTTGCAGTTCCGCCGGAAATTACCGTCGCCAAGTCGTGGGTGAACTCCGGGGAAGGCCTGGAGGCCCGATTGGACTGCGTCGTCCAAGCGGACCCCCCCGGAGAGGTTTGAATTTGAATCAAACACCTCATTTATTTTCCCTCCATGGCATTTTCCAGGTTTCTTGGTACCAAAATTCCTTCCCTTTGCAACAAACCGATCGGAGAATCATGTCAAGTAAAGGCAAAATCTACACTCTGACAATAAAAAATGTCCAGTTCTCCGATTTCGGGAATTACAGTTGTACGGTGCACAATTCGATCGGAAAAGACCGGAAATATATCGAATTGACCGGAAAGCCCGGACCGGCACGTATCATAAGTCCGGCGTATTCGAACCCGGATTATTACGACTTGAGATGGGTAGTGCAGTCGGTGCTGCCAATCATTGAAGTGAAAATTCTCTACCGACGAGTAATAAAATAATGTTTAAGCGTAGTTTTTGTTAATTTCATGTTTTAGATCAATGCAACGACTTTTTACGACCATAAAGGCCAGTGGCACGATCTAGTTATAAAGCCGGAGCAAAAGTACGATGCGAAAACCAGTGAGAGGTTGCAGAGCTTTCGCATAACGAATTTAGTGCCAGATTCGTTGTACGAATGTCTGATTTTGACCAAAAACCAGCATGGGTACAGTGACGTCTCGGATGTCCATCAGTGGTTCAGTTCGGACAAAGGACGACCGTTCGTTGGGTCAACAGGACAAATTCATTGCTTGGGAATTGCAGTAATGATATTGTTGCAAATCCCCAACGTTTTATTGTAGATAGTTACGTAATGTTTTTATATTGTACAAAATTTCTTCAAATAAAAGTTACAATAATTTAATCAAATTTATTGCCAACCGAACTACAAGGTGTGTGAAAATGACTTTCATCTAGTCGCCTGTCGATTCCTCATGTAAAACCAGAAATGCCGCTTTACAGAACTAATGACAGGCATTCAGACATTCTCCATTTATTTTAGTTGTTTTTTTTAGTTATTAATACAAGTGCGAAAAGACAAGCTTTAAGGTCGAGGGTTATCGCGTATGCAACGAGCTTTAGCGAGTTGCATAGACACCACAGAACTTTAAGCGTTTTCGCATAAATGTTATTCAAAATTTTTTTTGTTGGGACAAAACGTGTTTTAAATTAAATATATTTTTTTAATTTTAAACTGAAACGTGTTTTAAATTAAATATATTTTTTTAATTTTAAACTGAAACGTGTTTAAATTAAATTTAAAACACGTTGCAATGTGAAACGAGTTTTAAAATAGTGTTTACAATCTAGGATTCAAATATTAAAAAAAAGACTTAAGATGTTACCAACAAAAAAACCTAAACTACTGAAAATGTGTAATTTTACAAGAGACTACGAAGGACTATAACTTAGGAGACGGAACAAGATACAAAATCGCAAGATTTCCTGAACTCAAAAACATAGTACGGCAGTGTACAAAAGGAGGGCGTTTGGAGCGTTATATCACATCGGCACCAAATGATTTTAAGTTAATTTAAATTCAACCAATTCACTAATTACTTGGAAAAAATGCAGAAATGTTGGGCTTTGCATTCTTGACAGACTAAGAAAAACTGACGACAAAAATTTTCATGAGAAACATGTGAAAAAAATTATTTAAAACTTAAAATTTGCGCGTCGTCCCGTATTTTTCAAATGTTGAGAAGGGAGTTGTAGAGAATTATTTTTTTTAAACTCCACGAAAAATTGGTGTTATGAATAAAAATGAAGTAAATGCTAATACTACAAAGTTGTAGTAAATTGTTCAAGTAAATTCTACTCGCTGTAGAACCTACTTTTGCTCAAAGTATTTACTTTGAAATTTCCGGAAGGTACTAAACCCGTAGTATAAATGATTGTAGTACCTAGAAGTACTTCAATTTTGCGTGTATTTGTGGTAAATTCTTCACTTTTAAGAAGGTGTTATTACAAGTGTTACACAAAATTGGAGTACACGCTACGCTACTAATTCTCATTTATTTTTTGAAAAATGTGGCCACAGCGTAGCAGGAAAATGTACAGATTTAGAAGAAATTATGATGAGAGAACTTATTAAAAAAAGACTTTAATTATGTATTTAATTATGAACTGTACAAATATAAGAAATATTTTTCCTAGAAATATATACTGTAACATTTTTAATCCAGAGCATTCCTAATGTTCAGAATTAAAAAAATTAATGTCCTGATATTAAGAGTGAGTTTAAAGTAACATATAAAATTCATATTTTTGTTGTGAGTTATTTTTCAAAAAAATCCTCGAACAGGTCGATTTTATTCCTAAAAACGCTACATTTTGACATCATTGTAATATTTGCGACGTCATTGGTTTTTGAGTAATGTCGTTATTTTTCATTTGTTTATAGTATATTTCTTTGTCTTTCTGGCCAGTACAACAAAAAATTGAAAAATACATTAAAAAAAAATCAAAAAAGAAGAACATAATGTAAAAAAATAAAACTTATTAATAATTACACATAAAAGTCTTTATCTTTTCGATTTTGCTTTATTTTGAAAGGGGAGATTGTTTGTTTTGTTTAAAAAAAAATTAATAAAAATATAAATTTTATGCGTTAAAAATATGTTGGCCACACGAATTGGTTATATCCGGAAATAATATTACCATTGAGGGTAATACCGTTGAAGTTTCCTTAAGATATAAAATTTTTGTTATACTATTTGAAGTTTAAAATTTAAGATTTTAAATTTGCCACCAACATTGACGACCAGAATCACATTGTTTGAAGTAGGTACTACTATGGAGAAGTAATAGTACCTAATTTGAACTGCAGTCTTTTGTTCCCATAAGTAAAATATTTACTTAAAAAAATAGCATTTACTTCACTGTAGTGTAGTATTAGCATCTACTCCATTTTTATTCATACCACCCAATATCTCTATTATCAACAAAGACATTTAAAGGCGCTCAAGCAACGGATTCGTTTCATTTTACCAGAAAGTTAATTTATACTTAAACTGTAGAAATATGGTGTCGCGAACTTTTTTGTAGAAAATTTAATACTTTACAACTCTCTTCCTAAAATTTTTCTTGCATCTGAAACCGTATTCGCAGCGTTTTAAAAAATGTGGGGCAAGAGTGTAAATTGGTAAAAGATTTGATTTTTTTAATAGCTTACGATAAAATTTTTGCATTATATTTATGTCTTACTATTAAGAATTTAATAATCTATCTGTTTATATTTTTTTATTTGCTGTGTGTTAACCGTTGTACAAGTACAACCATTTTTTCTGAAAAGTTAATGGTAATGGAACAAGTGCGCTCTCTGGCGACATTAACGGAACTACCTAGGACGGGAACGTTATATATCCTAATCTTTAGGTATCCGTAGTTTAAACGTGGGGCAAAACAAAGAAGAAAACGAAAAGTTTCAAACTTAGTAGAATTTAATTGCTATAAAAGAATTATTACATGAACAGTGAAAATAGTAAATTCCTTGATGAAAAATTAGTTGTCTACTTTCTCCCCAACGCTTTTTGGGTCTGAGCTGACTTGAGTTTCGCCGCATCTTCTTTCTCTAAAATGTTCATTTTAGGCTCGAAACTGCCAATTAGTGACAATCACCTTTCTGTTCGGCCTCTCTCCGCTTTTTCGCTTCTTCTCGTTGTTGTTTAATAATTGCTAACCTGGCCAGATCAGCTCTGGCTTGTTCGGTTTTGCCTTCAGCGTGTAATTTCTGATAATGGGCTTGCGCCTTTTGCCGCTCGATTTCCTCGCGCTCTCGGCGCGACAATTGGGGCTTACTGTCTACTTCCGTGTTTAGAGTCGCTAATTTTTTGCTCTTCTTTTGCACCCTGTTGGGGTTTTCGATTTCTATGAGGTTGGAGACGCCTTTGGCCTTAACCTGCAAACCCCGGTCACAAAAATCCCCTCGGCGGGTCAACGAACCTCTCCTTCATCGCTGCTCTCTTCGCTGTCATCAGATTCCTCCTCGCTTATTTTTTTATCACCAGATGCTTCGTCTTCGCTGCTCGACGTGTCGTCGCCCTGCTGGTGCCTCCACTTCTTCTTCTGCTCCTCGCGTCTTCTCTCCTCTTCGAGCTCTTCCGGGTTGGTAAACCGGCGATTACGGCCCTTGTGGTTCGTAAATTTACCTTCAACGGGGACAAGGTGTGACGCAATTTCACGCACGCCGACGCACTTTTACTCACCTCGTGGCATTTTTATCACCGGAAATTAATACAATTCACGCTAATATCACAAAAACTGTAATTTTGCTCACTTTTTTTACGAAAAAAGCATGGGATTATTTTGGAGGATGCTCGAAATGTCAACTCACACCACTACCAACAGCGCACCAAATGACAACGAAAATCACCAGATTGGCAAACATTTATTCAAAAATCTATTGACAAGATATTTTTCCCGACCACTCCGACCAGCATTTCCACGCTCAATTTCCACAGCATTTCCGCCAGGTCGTCGTTTTTCGCACTCGGGCTCTCCTCGCAACGGAAACAATTATTAAAATAGACCCCCGTGACTCCAATTAACTCAATTGCGGTGGCACAGAAGACTGTAGTGCTTGCTGCTTGTTGTAGCGACTTGGTAAAAGGCCGAACAAAGGCGAAAAAAATGCGATAAAGCCACCAGTTACGTGCCAGTTTTGACGACACCATATTGCCAGGGTGAAGGCTGAAAACGGAGATCCCCAAAGGTTGCAGCTTTTTCGCCAAAAGGCGGGCGAACAACACATTGCACAACTTGGAATTGTTGTAAGCCGTCATGTCCCAGTATTTGGCCGGGGTTTCCGGCGAAAGAGTTTGCACGGAAATGTTATCAGTCGTCAAGTTCGAAAATCTGGAAAAAGTTTGTTACAGTGGAACCCGCTTATCACGAACTTCCGGCTATAACGAACTATTTCTCAAGCACCGAAAATCTCTCCATAAGCTCAATGTTTTTTTAATGGGTTTTCAGCAATTACCTGAGTAATTCATTTATGTGTCAGTAAAATTTATGTAAGATTTTCAGTAAAATTCATTTATGCATCAAGTAATAATTAAATTACTAATGTGATTAGTCATATTAGTACATATCTACAGACTGATCCAGAAATACTGAGTCTGTTGGCAACACATTTGAAAGTATTTGTGCTCGTAATTTGCAACATTGCAACCGAATTCTATTTTTCTTGACAATTATTTGACGTACAACCCCACAAGAATGTTAAATTGTTTTTAAATGAAAGCGTACTGCATTGGTGTCCTTAAAAATTTAAGTCCAGTGTTGCCAACAGACTCAGTATTTCTGGATCAGTCTGTACTTATTCTACAATGAAGTTTATCTAACATTAAAAAATTATAAAAACAGCAATTTTAAACACAAATACAGAAAGTTTCTTATAAAATGATTTTTCTATTTTTCTTATGTGTTTTTTTCCTCTCTATAATTTTGTTAAATAGAATTAGATATTTTTTTTGTTATATTTTTTTATTTTTCTTCAATCACATTGTTTATTTTTATTTTTTGTTATTTCTCATTTATTGTCTGGGCCAATTGAGGTAAGAACAACTTGTAGAAAATTTAAATTTTGTTATCGTATTTTTTTTCTTGTTGTAACTAACTATATTGTAACCATTTTAGTGCCACAAATAAATTATTATAATTATTAAAGTATTATTATTATATCAAAACATAAACTACCATTTGACTTATCAGATTCTAAGATTACAAATTTTCTTGTAATATTTTTTTTTAATCTCGAAAAATGTTTCAAATTTTCTAAGCAATTACATATCATAAAAAGGTTATCAGAAATGCTATCTATACGTGTACAAGAATACATGGTGATCAATTTGAAAAAAATTAGTTATTGTGTTTTGGCACACTCTGTACATTATTTGCGTGTTTCAAGTAAAAGTCGACAATTTGCTAAAACTGCAAAGTATTCTGAATTTTTCTGTGTTGAAAAATATTCATTGGAGACTCCGTAGTAATTTTTCAAAAATTGATCTTTTTTATAAGATAAATTGAATAATTCCAAAACGAAAAGAAATACACCTATAATAATTTATATAAAGTTACATTATTTTTTGTGTAGAATCTAATTATGCAAAAATATTTCCATCTAAAAAAATTTAACTTTGGTTCACCACCCTGTATTAAAAAACATTTTTAGTTTGTGTAAAACTAAGGCAATATTTTAGATAATAAAAAAATTATAGACCAATTACACACCCCTGTGTCACCCTGTATTACTGCTTTCCAAATAATTCATGTTTTTTTACAATCAATAAAAAAATGTAGACAAATACATAAGCTCTTTAAAGGTGCAAACGTTTAAACTGCGAAATAATTTCAAAAACTTTTGAAGGGTTCCAAAAAAAAAGTCGTCCGAAGCTGCCCCACCTTACCCTACATATTAATGTATCGCAAAGGATTCATATTTTTTTACAAAACTTAGTTATTTCGTCTTATTTAATATTTTTTTAATTTAACGCTTATTTTGACGCATTATTTGAGTTCGTTATAACCGGACACCACTGGCAAGGTTGGCACACCTCACCTGTGAGACTCTGATGAGACCACAACAACTCTTGACCCTGTGACCAACAAAGGTCTCAACAAAAGTGTCAAATAGAAATGTCCTAAATGATTCACTTGAAACGTAGTCTCGAAACCATCCACTGTTTTACTAAAAGCAAGTCCAAAAACCCCCGCATTTAAAATCAGCATATCAATCTGTTTAAACATTGTTTTCACTTGGTTGGCAAAACTGTCCACACTGTGTAAATCCCCCAAATCGAGATAAATCGCCACACAATTCTCCCCCGCCGCCTCCTTCTCCTCCCTAACCTTCGCAATGGCTTCGGCAGCCCCCTCCAAGTCCCTGCATGCAAAAATCACACTGGCCCCATGTTTGGCCAAAGACCGCGCCGTCTCAAACCCAATCCCCGAGTTAGCCCCCGTCACCAGGGCAACTTTTCCATTCAAATCGCGGCCGTGTAACACCTGAAGGGCTGTACTTGACCCATCAAACCTCTGTCTGTAATCATTCGGATGGTCTTTCTCCTCAACTGCGAAAGCCAGTCTTGGGTCAGTGTAAGTGGTTCTACGGTTCTCGTGGTCCACGTAAATCACTTTTCCGCTCGTTTTGTCAATACAACGCTCCCAACCGAAGGGTAAATCCCCCGAGACTCGCTTTTTCTTCCCGGTTCGGGGGTGCGTCCATTGCGTGGCTTTGGTTAAATGATTTGCGTAGAAAACGCTACCGTCGACCGTCACGCGCTCCTCCCAGCCGGGGGGCAACTCGTCCTCGCTGTCGGACTCCGGGAGGTTCATTTTACGGGGGCTCCACTAACATAACCTCAAACACTAACCACGATTTCGAGCGGTCCGGTAGGACTACAGCAATTAAATACCCACAAGAACGTGTTAGTTAATAAAACTGCACCCTTAATGTTTTTGATGGTTTTTTGCTTAAAATCAAGCGAAAATAAACAATAAATTTTCTAGGGGATTTTGGTTTTTTTGGTTGGCGGTATGCGCGGGAATATTCAAATAAATCGCAAGAAATGGTCTTTTGAGGGGGACAAATAAAGTATCACGTCAATAGAAAATCGCTTTTATTTAATTACAGTCTTATACAATCAACAAACCCGTACTTTATGCACCAAAAACCGGTTCTAGTCACTTTCTTGCCCACTCTTGCTTGATCATGTCTGAAGCCTTCTCCCCAATCATCATTATCACAGCATTGGTATGTCCGGCCACCACATTGGGCATGATGGACCCATCGACCACCCTTAACCCTTTAATCCCATAAACTCTCAATCTCTCGTCGACCACAGCATCGGGATCGCTCGGGGGCCCCATTTTGCAGGTCCCAACCTGGTGCCCCAGAGTGGTGGCAACGTGCCGAACGGCACAAGCCCAATACTCGTCGCTACCAAATGGTACAGTTTCACACCCAGGAAATGGGGTCGTAATCATTGTAATGTTGTATTTTTGAAAATGTCGAGATTGCGTAATTGTAATCGCCTGAAAATTGTTTTAATTGTAGACAATTGCGACAATGTTCTGTGGGTCAAGAACAACACTAGTGTTCACCTTGTACTTGCATTATTGATGTGCAAAATAATTACGAAGCTGTGTCAACAAAACAAAGAAAAAATCAGGACGGACAAAAAGCGGCGTTGTATAATTGGCTGAAATTGATTGTTTTCAAAGAAAGTGAAAGTTTTGCGTAATCACAGCCACGAGATGTGTTCCAGTAACCTTTATAAGTGGCTATAACACTAGTTTATAAAAAAATTCTTTAATAAAGAGAAAATTAATACTGATTTTATTTTCTGTTTACTCACTAATGACTAAAATATACAGGACGATCCAGCTCATTTATACTATAGGACTCATTTTTTGAAAATATTTTTGATTATACAGAGAGTCCTAAAAAACGTTTTATGTCATAATAATAATTTTTAATGGCATGCTATTATTTTTTTGTGCTCAGTAGGTTGCCTTTCAAGCTTCTTACATGTCCCTAAAGTTTCTTTAAATCGCTTTAGGAATTACTGTTAAAAAAATAAAAAAATTAATTAATTAAAAATAGAAACAGTGCTTTTTTGATGACATTATTAGTACATACATCTTGACCTACATTTAACAAACTTATTAAGTTTGATGGTTATTTATCAAATAACCAAAGATGCAAACGAGATTTTTTTGGTTTTTATGTTTTTTGAAAGTAATCCCTGAACCGATTTGAAAAAACTTTAGAAACAATAGCATACCATTAAAAAATATTATGTTGCATTCTTTTTTTTAGGATACTCTGTATAATCAAAAATATTTTCCAGAAATACGTCTACAAAATATCAAAAGTCCAACTTTACTAATAACTGAGCTACAGAAGATGAGAGTTGACCTTGGCCATCCTGTATGTTCATTTAAATTGTCATAAAAATACTTAAAAAAATTAGTTTTTATCGAATAACTCGAAATGTGATAGAATTTACGTTAGGGTTGTAATAAAAAAAAATACTTTTTTAAATGAAAAGAATTCAAAAATTGAAAAAGTTTGGAAGTAAATTGTAACACCCTGTAGTAATTCAGATTAATCATATTTGATTAATAAGTCTGTGAAACCTTGTTCAAGACGTACGTACTAATTGGTACTAGAAATGTCATCAAAAAAGCACCGTTTCTATTTTTTATTAATCTTTAAAACTAAAGATGTAAAACCTATTTTTTTGCTTTTATTTTTTTAAGTAATTCCTGAGCCGATTAAAAAAAAATAGAGACATGTAACAATCTAAAAAGGTATCCTCACGAGCACAAAATGTGATAGTTTACCATTAAAAAAAATAATATTATGATGTCATACTTTTTTGGGACACTCTGTATAATCAAAAATATTTTTCTAAAATACGTCCTAAAGTGTAAATAACATCAACAAAATATCAAAAGTCCAACTTCACTAATAACTGAGCTACAGAAGACGAGAGTTGACCTGGGCCACCCTGTATGTTCATTAAAATTGTCGTAAAAATACTTGAAAAAATAAGTTTTTATCGAATAATTCGAAATGTTTTAGGATTTACGTTAGGATTGTAATAAAAAATATACTTTTTTAATTAAAAAAAAATACAAAAATTGAAAAAGTTTGGAAGTAAATTGTAAACACCCTGTAGTAATTCAGATTAATCATATTTGATTAATAAGTCTGTGAGACCTTGTTCAAGACGTACGTACTAACTGGTACTAATAATGTCATCAAAAAAGCACCGTTTTTATTTTTTATTAATTTTTAAAACTGAAGGTGTAAAACCTATTTTTTTCGTTTTTATTTCTTCAAGTAATTCCTGAGTCGATTAAAAAAAAATTAAGGACATGTAACAATCTAAAACGGTATCCTCACAAGCAAAAAAAGTGATAGTTTACTCATTAAAAAAATTAATATTATGAAGTCATACTTTTTTGGGACACTCTGTATAATCAAAAATATTTTCCTAAAATACGTTCTAGAGTGTAAATAACGTCAACAAAATATCAAAAGTCCAACTTTACTACTAACTGAGCTACAGAAGACGGAAGCTGAGCTGGACCACCCTGTATATTTTAGTAATCACTGAACAAAATCAGCACTAATTTTTTCTTGGTAAAAGAACTAGTAAACTAGTGCAATTAATAAATACTTGCCATCTTGATCCCCTCGACCATTGTTTTGACATCCTCCTCATTCTCGAAATAATTCGGTATTAATTTAGGCCAATGCAGGGGATTCCCATCTTTGATCACAACCCTGCCTCGACTTTTGGGCCTCATCAAAACCGGTGCGATACTAAACGCCGGTTTGTACGCATGTGGGGCGTAAACCCTCTCGAACAAACTTCGGGGAATCCCCAAAAGACTCCTCAAACTTCCATACACATCGCCATTCAGCGCCCCGGCACCTAACACCAATTCAATATCGGGGTAACCCCCGATTTTTGCATACTTCGTCTGCACGAAAGCCAGGGCTTCGGCCCCCCCAGGTATAGTATAGGGCCCCCTTCCATTAAACACATAATTAAAAATATCAACGGGGTTTTGCACCCCACGGTCCGACACAGTGATTGACTCATTGACGAAAAACACCAGTGCGGACATCGCCATATGGTCCTGTAGGTTATACCCGACTTTTAAATTTTGCAAGAGGGGGATTCCCACACGGGTTAAATCGTCCCGGGGGCCCACGCCCGACAGCATCAGTAAATGGGGGCTGTTGATCGAACCGGCCGACAAAACCACTTCTTTGGTGGCTAGGACGGTAAATTTTCGGCGATTTTTCCAAAATTGGACGCCGTATGCTTGTTTGGTGCTCGGATCGATTAGGATTTTGGTGACACGTGTTTTAATCGACACGTGTAAGTTTGTGCGGTGTAAAATGGGCTTGAGGAACGCCTTAGAGGCACTGCACCGCATCCCGTTCCTCATTGTTGCCAAAACTTTGGAAAAACCCAGTCCATAGGGGGCGCTAGGGTCGTTGTTCTTGTAACCCAGTTCTTCCCCGGATTTTATGAAACGCTTGACTAGGGGTGACTCATACCCCGGGTGTTCCACACTCAAGTAGCCGCTTTTCCCGTGATATTTCCCGTCAATTTCCCGGCATTTGGTGCAATTTTCCGATTTGATGAAATAGGGGAGGACTTGGTCGTACCCCCAGCCTGGGTTTCCCAACTCAGCCCATTGGTCAAAGTCCTGCTTGGTGCCCCTGGTGTATAGCAAAAAATTGATCACGGAGGTGCCCCCCAGGGCTTTGCCCCTCGGCATGTTACAGCGGCCGTCGATGAGCCCCAAACAGGCCGTCGCGAGTCTTTCGCTCTTATAGCCCCAATTGTAGCTCGTGATGGTTTGAAGCGAGGCAATTAGCGGGACATCGGTCAAAAAATTTTCGTCATCGCCGGCTTCCAGTAACAGGACGGACCACTCGGGGTTTTCGCTCAGACGGTTGGCGACGACGCAGCCCCCGGAGCCCGCCCCCACGACCACAAAGTCGTAGCTTTTGCGAAAATTCGCGGTGTCGCGGACGTCACTCGCCCCGAAAAAGCGGCGGAAGTCGTTGAGGAGGTTTTGGGAGTTTGCACACAAGAAAAGCACAGTAAAACACAGGATTGTCTTCATTTTCGCGGCATTTTCAACCGTGGTCGAGGCGCGACTGCGATTTGGGGCAGTTTGGTCAAGGCAAGGACGGCGGTATCTTGCACATCTGTGAAATTGTTATGTAAAAGTTTTACAGACGTGTGCCGCACTCGCGTTACGCAAGTTTAATTAAATCTGGAATTTCGGTTATATTTTGAATTAAATTATGCGAGATTGCGACGCGATTCTTGTGTCATGTTCGCCGTGATAGCTTTCACGGGAAATTAATTAGGCAATTGAGATGCACGATTAGAAATAGGAGAATGTGGGTGATTGCCAATGAGATTCTAAACAACACAGACACTGAATCATCAATGTTTATCTTAATTATAAGCGCACTAAATAGGTGGCTGATTTCGTAACACTTGGCGCAAAAACCGTCAAATCGATGGTCAATTCAAATATTAATTTGACACGCATTTTTCAATGTTTTCCGCTCTTTCGGTTCGTTTTTGAAAAAGTCGTAATGAAATAAATTTATTTATTTTTTCAATTTTTTTATTTGGGTATTTACAGTAAAACTATTCGAAAAAATATAAAACATGTAACGTAAAGTGGAACTCTGGCATAACGAACTTTTGTTACGTTCTAGGAAACAATAAACAATTCCGATATTACAGAAAGATTCTAAAAGTGATACAAAAACAATAATAAGTAAATAAATAAAGTATTTGCCATCTTAGGGTGATCTTACATAGTGATGTAATTACGTAACTTTCTCAACAAAAAAGATTAATACTTTACTGTTATCTATTTCCAACTTAAGAACACATTTAACTTAAAAATTACTCCATAAGACGACGTTAGGTTATTATATGAACTCTCTTGGATGTTCGGTATAACCGAGTTCCACTGTACTTTTAAAGGTAAACAAATAGTACAGTAGTTAGTTACTAATAGAGACCGGATTTTAGGAAACTTTCATAACCCCCAGTTTTTGGAGGCTTTCCTTAAAACTTGAAATAAATCTGTTTTATAAAAAATGTAAATACAAAGTGTTCAAAATCCGGCGCACCAACTTAGTGATAACTTGTCGAGAAACATGTGTAAATTACGAAAAAAATTTTGAAAAAAACTTAAAGTCATATTTTAAAAAATTTGAAGCACCAAACTTATTTCTTTTTTTTTATTTTTTTTATTTCTTCTTTATTAACTTCTTCGGTTTTCATTATTTTTTAATGTTTTTATGTTTCACACTAAGCAATCGTTTCCTAACACAATGATAAATAATTATTAATTGTTAATTTACTATCAGACTTTAGCAATTTCTTGAATTTAAAAAAATTAAAATCCATTAAAACTTACAATTTATAGAAGTGGGTATTTTTCCTAGGAAAACGTTTAAAAAATAATTCATTTTCATTGTTGATCGAATTCTATTCCGAATCATTTGTTTAAAATTTGTTATGAATTAGTAATTTTAATTTACTATTACACTATTTACACACTATTTACTATTTACTATTTACACACACTATTGAGTTGGTGCGTCGGTTTTTAAACACCCAGTATTTGACACAATTTTTATTTTTCCTAAATTCCTAAATTGACATGTGTTATCTTAAATGTATTTTATAATAAAATGTTTTTCAAATTTTTTGTTCGTATTTAGTTTAAAAAAAACATGCAATATATTTTTCAATTTACATAATAGTTTTTTAATTTTATACTTAGAAGTGTTTTTGTCTCTTAGGCTTTCAGTTTATCAATCTCATAATTACTTAAGGGTCGGTTTATAGAACGCTGTGTTAAAATTTAATTCGTTGTTAAAAGTTAACAACGCAAATAGACCAATCACATTTGTTCAATTTGGTCATGTGATCAGTTAATCACGCATTTAATTGCGAATTAAATTAATGACGCTGCTATAAACTGGTCCTAAGTGTTCTTAATATTGAAGAGGAAGGTTACAAATTGATACGAACGAAGTGAGTGTCATTAGAATGTTAGGAATTTTGCAAGTTTTTAAGCACTTTTCCAATTTAGAAAAAAACACCAATTTGCTAATTTTTAGTACCAAAAAATTTCGCAAGTCCCTAAAGGCATTGTTAAAAAAAAACATGGCCCTCGCAAATCCGACATTTTCATAATTATTTCCTACATGTTTCAGTTTTTCGTGGTTTCACTATCTTATAATTTCAGTTTTCCATTTTTTTATGTTCCTTATTTGCAATTCTATAGTTGTTTAATTTCTCATTCTTTCTCCCTTATTTCAATCACTACTGAGTTTCAATCTCACTATTCTTATAAGTTTTTTGTTTTTCAGCTTTTTTAGAGTTTAGTTTATTCGATTTTTTGTTTATAATGTGAGTGTTTCAATTTATTAGTGTTTCTCTTTTTGAATTCTACAGCTTTTTCAGTTTCTCAGTTATATAAGGAATTCAGTGTCATTATCTTTTATTTTTGTGTTTCAGCTTTTTAGTTTCTTAACGTCAGTTTTTGTTTTTATTTTTGGAATTTTTTATTTTTCTATATTAGGTATTTATACTTTTATAAATTTTCCATTTTCTATTTATTATTTACTTATTTTGGAGAAGCCACTTTGAAAAATGCCTCAAAGTAGTAGTGTTTGTAAAAAGTATTCCAGGAGTTGTAAAAAAATTACTTAATGACAAACTAAGACAATCTACAAAGAAGTTCTGGATATAAACAGCTAATAAAAATCAAATGTTGTCAATAATTGTAATAATTTTAATGTAAAAGTAGAAAATTCATGTTTTGTTTGAAAACATTTGACGTAGGAACTGAACAAGGGTAATTAACCAAAACTATTAGTTGTCCAAAAATAAAAAATAAATAACTCTGTGAGAAAACGTGTGTTTTTATTAAATAACTTTCCATACAATTGTAAGTTTTTAGAGAAAAACGAACTAATTGTACAGGAGCAAATTTAAAACAATTTTTAGATTCAACGATTGATTAACTTTTTTATAGTTTTTTTGAATAATAGAGAATTTTAAGTTTTTTAGAAAACGATTTCGTTGTTTGTTTTTATAATGGAATTTATTGCAATAAAAATTAAGTTTTAATTTTTTTTTGCTACAGGAATTAATCAAAGTAAAATCATTTTTACACCTAATTTCTCTTTTACTACAATCTTCTTTGACACCTAAATAATCACAAAAATCCGGTCTCTAGTTATTAAAAGTGTGAATATTATGGAATATGTATTTAAAAAGATTAAAATTTTGAATAAGATCGGGTGTGGTTAAAAACCGATTTCCTTTGTTTGTCACCAACTCATCACTTTCTCGAAAACCGATTAGATGATTAAAATTCACACCCAGAATTGTCATAAAAAGTGAGTAACACAAGCCATCGTCGCCATACAAATGCTTATTTTATTTCAATAATCACAAAAACAAAACTGAAAAAATAATTAATAATAAAAACACACATCCTTGACCGGAAATCGACTGTGAGAGTGATTTTTCATTTCCTGAAACAAGAATAATTAATCCCGATTATTTCTGGTTTCCCTAATTAAACATTTAGTTATGCAACCAGAAATACAACTCACCGAGCTTGTCTTCCGTAACATTCGTCCCGGCCACTTGTCCACCCACTAAATCATTTTGTTATATGATTTTAAACACAATTTTCACCACTCACCCCTGAGACAACTCATCAAATCGCTCCCTGGCATAAACCCCTCCTTACAAACGCATTTTCCATTTTCCCCGCATTCCGAATAACTCAAGTTACACGTCCTCAAATCGTCACATTCCCTCCCAATGATTTTCAAATCCTCGCACACGCTGTACTTTTTCCCGCAATTGCAGAACCCATTGAGACACTTTGCGTTTTTGAGATGCGAGCATTCCGTGTTATCGTGGCACGAAATCAGCCCTAAAAATGTTTTTTTCGACACCGATTCAAACACTATCTAAACGCCTGACACTTTAACGATGCCAAAGGTCTCGTAAATTATAGTTGTTAGACGATAAGTACTTACAGACGAAATTAGATTTTGATATTTCAATTACTGAAAGTAATAAAACAATGAGAATGACGAGCCTCATTTCGAACTATGAATGGGAATGCGACGATTTTACGGATTTATAGCCAATTCATATCTGCTTCCTGAGGAAATAGGGTAAAAACCGCATTTTCCGAAATGAATGCACTCGTTTTGTGGTGTCATCCTAACACGTCTTTACGGCCGACTCATCTATTGACCGCAACTTCCGATCAATTATCATAAATCGCTGCCAAATGAGATAACCGAAAGTTCAATCACATTCAATTTCATCATTCAAGACGATTTTGGAGAAGTTTAAATCAGTAGCGAGAGCTAACAAGTTCAACAACCAACAGTTTATTTTTATTTGGAGTGCAATTACGAAACTATTTGAGCATTTATTCGCGCTTTTACAACAGCAAATACGTCTGAGGGACGAAAATAATTCTTGTAACAACATCCGAAGAATTCTTTTACAAGGAAACAATGAACGTTTCACGGTTTTGCCAATTTATATGCACAGCTTGTGCGAGTCGCTTGTTGTAGATATTTTTAATATTGATATAGAAATTAAACGACAAGTATTTTTGATCAGTAAAAATAACAAGTGTACAATAAAAATAATAATAGCACAGTAAAAATAATAAATGCAAAGTAAAATAATAAGTGCACGGTAAAAATAATGAATGCACAGTAAAAATAATAAGTATACAGTAAAAATTATCAGTGCATAGTAAAAATAATAAATGCACTGTAAAAATAACAAGTACGCAGTAAAAAGAATAAAAGCACAGTAAAAATAATAAGTGCGCAGTAAAAATAATAAGTGCATAGTAAAAATAATAAGTGCACGGTAAAAAAAATAAATGCACAGTAAAATAATAAGTGAACAGTAAAAATAATAAGTGCACAGTAAAAATAATAAATGTACAGTAAAAATAATAAGTGCACAGTAAAAATAATAAATGCACAGTAAAATAATAAATGCACTGTAAAAATAATAAGTGCACAGTAACAATAATAAATGCACAGTAAAAATAATAAGTGACCAGTAAAAATAATAAAAGCGCAGTAAAAAAATAAATGTGCAGTAAAATAATAAGTGTACAGTAAAAATAATAAATGCACAGTAAAAATAATAAATGCACAGTAAAATAATAAATGCACTGTAAAAATAATAAGTGCACAGTAACAATAATATGTGTACAATAAAAATAATATATGCACAGTAAATATAATAAATGCACAGTAAAAATAATAAGTGCACAGTAAAAATAATAAATGCACAGTAAAAATAATAAGTGACCAGTAAAAATAATAAATGCGCAGTAAAAAAATAAATGCGCAGTAAAATAATAAGTGTACAGTAAAAATAATAAATGCACAGTAAAAATAATAAATGCACAGTAAAAATAATAAATGCACAGTAAAATAATAAATACACTGTAGAAATAATAAGTGCACAGTAAAAATAATATATAAACAGTAAAAATAATAAGTGCATAGTAAAAATAATAAATGCACAATAAAAATATAAATGCACAGTAAAAATAATAAATGCACTGTAAAAATAATAAGTGCACAGTAAAAATAATGATTGCAAAATAAAAATAATAAATGCACAGTAAAAATAATAGGTGTGCTCAGTAAAAATAATGATTGCAAAATAAAAATAATAAATGCACAGTAAAAATAATAGGTGTGCTCAGTAAAAATAATAAATGCACAGTAAAAATTATAAATGCACAGTCAAAATAATTAATGCACAGTCAAAATAATTAATGCACAGTAAGAATAATTAATGCACAGTAAAAATAATAAGTGCACGGTAAAAATATTAAATGCACAGTAAAATAATAAATGCACTGTAAATAATATCATCTCAAAAGTTACATTTTCGAGTTCAATCGTTCGAAGGGTATGTTTTATTTTAGTTTTAGGGACAAATTTTAATAAAAGACTGTGCGTGGTTTACTTGTCATTTAAATTTTTTACTGTGCAAAAATGAATTAAATAATGACCATTTATTATTTTTTACTGATCAAAATGGAATTTATTACTGATCGCTTTATTACTACTCTTTAATTTTTCGTGTTAATGGGTGATAAAGACGGATTTGTTTATAAACACGCTGAAAGGCGCCAAATGCGTAATTAATGGGAAAAAGTCGAACCGTTTACTGTGGTCCTAAATCTCTCAATCAAATTGAGACAATTTATCTGAATTAAAAAATGGTTTTGGATGTCAACCGAATTAGTCGATTTGATTTACAACTTGACGCTTGACACACTTGGCAATTGAAATCCCAAACGGAAATTTCTTTCCGTCCTTAAATGGCCAAAACAAATCACCTGGTCATTGAGAATACAAATTTGTTTTTGAAACTTATCCATATGTATCGCATCTGTCCGCTGGCTTGCCGAGAGAATAGTTTCATGTCTCCTTTATCAATGAATGGATGAATTCAGATTTGAACAGTCGCTCTTTATCACCGTGCTAGCGAGAACGCCGTTGACTATTTTCAGCTAATTCTATTAAAAAAGTGCTTGTGGTATTTTTACATTGTTTTAAAGTGAGGAAAAATTCGAAACCCGCGGTAAGCTGTTTATTTTCTCGAAAAAAAAATCAAACAACACCACTGATAAATAAATAAATAATCGCTTCCTCAAGACAAAGTAACAAATTGTTCACTGATATCTTTTTTATTTCAGATAGATCACGCAAACAAGTCAATTATGATTTACGCAACTCTTCCTCTAATCATTCTTCTAACCACATTTTTTTCCACAATTTCAGGTATTCCCCCAAATCACCATTTAGCATAAAAACACACTTTTTTCAGGCTCTGCCCTACATGGCCCTTGCGAATCGAACGAAAATTGCGGCACTTTGGACACTTTTTGTGAAAACGGAACCTGCGTGTGTCGTGACAATTTCCGAGTGTTTTACGACCATTGCGTCCAAAGTAAGACCTTGATTAAAATATTACTCCAAGTGTTTCAACAGCCGTAAAACATATGTGTGTGGGCTCGAAAACTACAATTTGTCTTTAACATAAAAATCGGTAACTCTAATACATGACAAAACACGAGTGTTTGTTTTAATTAGGAAGCAGCAGTTAAAAGCAATTAAGACGCGGTGTTGTAAATTATCTGTTTATGGAGCGCTAGCAAGTCATTTCGCGGACAGGACAGCTGAAACGAAACAATTCAATTTTTATAATTTATCTACAGAATTATTATTTTTTTAAGTTGCCACTCCTGTGATTCCCTGTACGCACAAAACAATTTGCAAGACTGCGCTAGGGCTTAAGGGGATATGTGTGGACAAGCACTGTGCGTGCAGGTCGTTTCATCATTTTTTTAACAAACAGTGCATCAAAAGCAAAGGTTTGTGACAATTTTTTCGTTTTGAAAATTTGTTCAATTGGTGATTTTCACAGGTTTGGATGAGGAATGTGACTCTGATCATCAGTGTTATTGCGGTGATGACTGTACTGATAAAATTGAGTGTTTGAATCGGATTTGTACGTGTAAACGGGGCTTTAAAATTAAAGGCCGGAGATGTATTCCAGATTCGAATTTCGTTCAAGAGAAATCGACTGCTTCGACCAAAAGTGTGCTAATTTATGTTAAATTGTTGTCCGTTTTGTATTTTTTAAATATATAGTAGTTTTTGGCGAGTTTTTGTTTTACCTTGAACTCTTATTTTTGCAAGGTTGGCAATTTTTACAACGCACATTTACATCAACTATCCCTATATCTAAGTTATGGAGCACAATAAGTTAGGAGACGAAATATTCTGCACCCAAAACAATAGTACGGCTGAGTAAAAATGAGGGCGCTTCTGTCTCGGCGCCAAATCGTTCTAAATTAATTCAAAAGCAACCAATTCACTAATTCCTTAGAAAAAAAAATCAGGAATGTTGAGCTTTGCACTCTTAACAGACTGAGAAAAACTGAGACGACTAAAATTTTCATAAGAAATGTAAAAAAAAATATTTAAGATTTGCGTTTCATCCCGTAATTTTCAAAACGCTGCGAATACGGTTACAGATAAAAGAATAATGTTAGAAAGAAAGTTGTAGAGAATTAAATTTCCTTTAACAAAGTCCGCGAAACCATATCTCTATCGTCAACGGTTTAGGCCCTAAAATCATTCAAAGACATTGAAGTGACGGATTCGTGTCATTTTACCGGTGGTCAAGTAACAAAAAGTTAATTTACACCTAAACTGTAGAAGATGAAAATATGGTGTCGCAGACTTTTTTATAGGAAATTTAATTCTCTACAACTTTATTCCTTACACTTTTTTTGTATCTTCAACCGTATTCCCAGCGTTTTAACAAATATGCGACGGTGCGCAAAGAATTACCGCTTAGAATTGACAATTTGCGTTCCACTTTATATTTTTGCGAACGGTTGAAGGTACAAAAAAAGTGTAAAGAACAAAGTTGTAGAGAATCAAATTTCCTATAAAAAAGTCCACGACACCATATTTCCATCTTCAACGGTTTAGGTACAAATTAACTTTCCAATACTTGACCACCGGAATAATGAAGCAAATCTGAGTATCTTTGAATAACTTTGGAGCCTAAATGGTTGAAGATAAAGACATGGCCTTCTGAACTTTTTTGTAGGAAAATTAATTCTCTACAACTTTTATTCAAACATTTTTCTTGCATTTGTAACTGTTTTCGCAGCGTTTAGAAAAATATGGAGCGGAGTCCAAATTGGTAAAAGTTTGATTTTTTTTAGTTTACTATCAAAATTTTGGATTATGTCTTGCTATTGAAAACTTAATGCCCTATCTGCCTGTATTTTTTTTGTTTGCTATACAAACACAACAATTTTTTTGACAACAGCTATTTTTGCAAAAAACTCAATAAATTAATTGCATTTAAATTTTAAAAACTTTAATTTTTCATATTATTTTATTCCATGGCAAATTATGCGAAAGAGTTATGGCAAATAGCTTTTTCAATGCCAACAAAAAGTTCGTATAACTTTAAACATAAACTAAAACTATTAAACATAAACTAAAACAATACAGATCGAATTCTCTACCAATTAGAGAAATGAAAATTGTAGCATTTCATTTGGAAATTTTGAGTTGTAGGAGTTTAAATTTCTGCAAACTTAGCCTTAAAAATTTAAAGTTTGCTATTTTTTTTAATTTGAAAACATCACAAAAAACTCGAAACTTGTAAATGGGCCAAAAACAATTTCAAAAGTAAAAAAATAAAAGAATGATCAATTTTTAAACTGAAAGGTGTAAATCTAAAAATTTTCAAAAAACACTAACTTCGGTTCATTGTGGTGCAAATGACTAAGCTGTTACCATGACAACTAATATAAAAGTTAATGCCAAGGGTACGCTATTTGCACCACAATGGTTTTTATGAAAGTGAACCGAATATAAATATTTCAAAACCTTACAGATATAAGAAAAACTGATGAAATCTTCATTAATATTGCTCGCTTAATCCAAAAATGCAGTAAAAAACATAGCTTTCCATTAAAAATAAAAAAGGTGATAGCGCCTAACGGACTATGGTATAAACTGTCAGACGACTCTCACTCTCAGAACTTCCAGTACTTCTAATGTAGAGTTTAGACGGAAAAGCCTTTGTGCAGTATGTCCTTGGACGTAATTCGTATTTTTATCTATATGACATTCACATTATTACTTAATCTAGCAATCTATTATTTTTTTAATCTCATAATCCTATTTCAAAAACACATATAATAAAATTCTATGACACCGTACGGCAAAATTCAGTACTTTTAGTAATCCCTCTTGAATGAAATAAATCCCTTCCATTTTTTATATGTAACGTTTTTCGCTTGCGTCCACTATTCATTACTTGTGTTAGCAGTCGTTAAAATGTTGAAACTATTATCACTCTTGGCTATTTTGCCATATTTGTGTCACTCTCTCCCAGGTAAAAAAACAATTTTGTCCAATCACATTATCAAAAAATATTTTTTAGCAACAACTCCAGATCTAACACCAGGTCGCACCGCCCTTGATAACTTTCCACTAATCGATGGGTAAAAACAAACCTTTTTTAATCTCTCTCACATTGTTTTTCCAGCCACAATGACCTCCCCTACAATTTATACTCAAAGCTAAAAAACCAAATTTCGAAATTTGCCTTCGACTCAGACTTAAGTAACGACACAGTTTTCGGTTTCCAGGCTTGTAAGTCATGTTTTACGGACTTGGAACGAGCAAAAAAAGGCAAACTTGGAGGCCAGGTACCAACTTTTCAAATTTTTGACCAAAATAATAAAAAAAATAGTTTTGGGTTGCTTACGTGGACTGCAATCCCAGCAATTACAGCACGATTGTTTCGCGCAGTTTCGAACAAGTGGATGTTATACAAAGGCTCATCAAAAAGTTTAGCGACCGTATGCAGTTTGTAACAACGGCCGATGGTAAATTTTTGAAAAAAATAAAATAAGAAACTTAATTGCAACCAATAGGAATTCTGGACGCTTTCAAAAATAAAAAAATCGCGAGTCTTATTGGCCTGGAAGGTGGGCACTCTATCGACAATAAAATGGCCCTTTTGCGCCAATTCTACGACGCTGGTGTCAGATATATGACTCTAACACACACTTGCAACCTTCCATGGTATTAAAAAACATAATTTAATTTTTAATTCGATTAATTAATTAGGGCCGACGCTTCCCCGGTTGACGATTCCAACAATTCACCCGAAGTGAATTTAACTAAGTTTGGTGAGAAAATCGTTTTAGAAATGAACCGATTGGGCATGTTGGTAGACCTGTCACACGTTTCCCACAATGTTATGAGTCGTGCACTTGACGTATCAAAAGCACCGGTCATTTTTTCACATTCTTCGGCCTTTACTGTTCATAATCACCATAGAAACGTACAAGATGACGTTTTAGAGAAAGTTGTAAGTATGGGTTGGTAACGCTGGATCACGTGAGCGGTTTTTCCCCGATTTTAGAAACTAAACCAAGGGGTTGTAATGGTGAATTTTTACACCGCTTTTGTCGGGAATGACAACGCGACGATCGATGATGTCATAAGTATGACACTATTAGGTTTTTTTTGTAAGAAAATTGGTAATTTTTAGAGCATATTAACCATATTGTCGATAAGGCGGGAATCGATTGTGTGGGGATTGGTTCGGATTATGACGGGGTTAGTAGCGTTCCCAAGGGATTAGAGGATGTGTCAAAATATCCTGATTTGTTCGACAAACTTAAGGAACAAAATCCCGAAAGGTGGACTATTGCCAATTTGGAAAAATTGGCCGGGAAGAATTTGTATAGGGTTTTTAAGAGTGTGGAAGCGGTGCGTTGGTGGCACTACTTTGACTAATTAATTATTTTTGATGGTTTTGTAGGTAAGGGATCAATTGGCCACATCAATGCCTGATGAAAGTTTGATTCCGGATGAAGATTTAGCAGAAAACACGGCTTCAGTCGGGGTTTTACCGACATTTATCTCGATCGTGATATCGGCTATTATCCTCAAATTGTAATCGAAATAGTGCCAAATAAAGAAGTTTTCGCATTTAACTCATTTTTAATAGAAAAAATATTTATTCCGTCGTAAATGGTTACTACATGGTAAAATAAAATTTACAGTCTAGAGCAGTGGTTCCCAACCTTTTTCTCTTTGAGAAAATCCGGCAGAAATTGGGGAACCTCTTGTGTAGCTAAATAGCTAACAGGACAACAGGTAATGCAAGTAAATGAATACGTTTAAAAAATTATTAAATTTTTGATATATTAGTATTTCAATTTTTTCAATTTCGAATTTTTAACAATGCAGTAAATAATATGTAAGAAATACTTTTTATACGCGCATGTTAATTAGTTTTAACGTTAAATGTCAGCGAAAAAATCTTATATCTATGTAAATTTTGATACGAAAACACAAAAACAGACAAAAATTGTTTTTTTTAACAAAAATGTAACAAATGTAACAAAAAAAGTAAAATACTCTCAATTTACGAATACCGTTTGGAAGTAAGATAGTGAACAACACATGAAACTTATACAGGGTGATTCAAAAGTGTCGGACAAACTCTCGTATGGTGGTAAAAGACGTTCAATTAAAAACAGATTTTTAAGCAACTTTTTTATATATTTTTTAATTTTGTTTTCTAGGATGTCGAATATAATTTATTGGCGAATTTACAAGTTTTTTAATTGTTTTGCACATCATTACACATTAATTGTTAATTTTTTTCAAGAGGTATTTGTTTAATGTTGCAAAAACAATCGTTTCCGCGAACTAAAGTCAAAAAATTATAATCTGTAACAACAAACAATCAACTAAAAATTTAATTTTGAAAAGCTATATCTTGTGAAAAAAGGCTCAAATAATTTTTTGTCACAGGAACTTTTAATACAGCTTGATGTATTTGTCAATACAGGGTGAATCAATAGTCGATTATTTCTGAATTTTTGTTAATATGCAACCAATAATACTGATTCCAGCAGACCAGATCGGTAATCATTAAAAAAATTCAAAATTAATTCACGGTTACATTATTTGGGTATTGTCAAGTTTGTTTTAACAGTTTTACTAAAATTTCATTATGGACTAGTATTATTTAAAAGATAAACAAGCAATTTAAAAATTAAACAGTCTCCAAGTGGTAAGTGAAATTAGTATTTTTGGTTGCGTCTTAGAACATGTCAGAAATAACCCACTATTGACTCACTCTGTACATTTAATTAATATTTTATTGGTCGAAAAAGAAGAAAAATCAAAATTTCACAAATGCACGTACATTTTTTCTATTTGTAATTTTTTTTGCATGTGGTTATTTTCAGAAGAATTTTTCTAAACGTTAATTATGAATTAATAACAATATTCAAATATTGATTAATCAAAACGATGCTTAAATACTTGATTTTTTGAGCCAGCAACAGTTTTTAACCTAGTTTTTGCACAAAACAACTTTTAAGTAATTGGCTTTTAATGTCACACGGCAATCTCATTCTCAATCTCAAAGTATCAAATGGTAGCGTAATTAATTCCCCATTGTTTAAACTGTTAATAAATTTTTTAACTCGACTAGAAATATTTATTTTTGTCTCGGCCATAAAACTTGGAACCACCTGTATAGTAGTCTGAAGCAATTCAAATTTGGCGCGGCTTTCACGGAGCCACGTAAAGTCTGTCAAAACTGTCATTTCTATGTCAAATATGTCACAACACGTAAATACAAATAATGGCTTAAACCGATTATTTTCCCCGAAATTTGGCTTTCAAAGCTTACAATTGTACGATTTTATGTGAATTCGTGACCTTCAAAATGCGCAAACGTCACATTTGGTTATTTTTCCTTCTTTTGGGTTTCACCCTCGGCGAGGAACTTGAAGTAAAACGCGAGGTTTGTCGGTACTATCAATATGCATCCACATGTAATGATAAAAATCCGTAGAAAATCGCCACCACTGAGCTGGCACACGAGACCGACGAAAGACTCCTAGTTTTTGCGACTTTAAGCGGCGATTTGGTCGGTGTTGAGCCCCAAACGGGCAGAATCCGATGGAAAATCAAAGACAGACCTATTGTTCAGGTGCCTGTCGACACCACAAACGCCATAATCCCGATTTTTCTGCCCGATCCCAGGGACGGTTCTTTGTACTTAATGGGGAATAACCGGGAACCTTTAAAGAAATTACCCTTCACTATTCCACAATTGGTGGCCTCGTCGCCTTGTCGCAGTTCTGATGGGATTTTCTATACCGGGAAAAAGAAGGACACGTGGTTTAAACTTGACCCAATCACTGGGAGAAAAGAGCAAGTTTTAGGCTGGGATACCAGTCCCACGTGTCCCATTGAATCGAAAAAATTCGTTTTTATCGGACGCACGAAATACGACATTATGATGGTCGATAGTACCAATAAATTGCGCAAATGGAACGTCACGTTTTACGATTATACGGCGCAAACAATGTCGAAGGAAGAAATGAACAATTACGGTACTGTTACATTTTTATTGTCCATTTATTTTAAAAAATAATCGTCAAAGTTCAGACTGTACCACTCGGATACGGATATCTAAAGGTTAGGATGTGAAATGACGTACAAATAAAACGTTCCCGTCCTCGATAGTTCCGTTATTGGCACCAGAGAGCGCAGTTGTTCATTACGGTCAAAGTTTTCTGATCAGTAAATTTAAAAACATGGTTGTAGATGTTAGCACAAGGCTCACAAAAAAAAACAGACAGATAGAGAATTAAATTATCAATTGTAAGACATAAACATAATGCAAAAATTTTATCGGAAACTATTTTTAAAATAAAAATCAAACTTTTACCATATTTGCTATGAATACGGTTGCAAATGCAAGAAAAATGTTTACTATTTTTCGGGTGCGATTTTGTATCTCGTTTCGTTTCCTAACTTATAGTCCTCCGTAGTTTGCACCACGGTAATAAAAATTATTATGACAGAATTGGTACATTTTGCGTCAAGTTCCACCGGTCGCTTGGTAACCATGGACCGTCGCCGTGGCAACCTCCTCTGGGACAGCGATCTGGGAAGTCCCGTGGTGGCAGCATACGTACTTGATTCAGACGGGTTATTAGTGGCCCCGTTTACAAGCCTAGCCAACCACACTTTGAATTATCTAACGACGGAATTGTTGACTCACGAGGGGCCCCAACCCCAACGAATGAAACTATAGTAAGTTTATTACACCAATTTAAAAATGGATTAAATCAAATCAAAAATTGTTTAGTCCCACTCTGTACGTGGGTGATCATAGGTACGGCCTTTATGCCATTCCGTCTCTCGTTGACCAAAATGTGGTCACGATCACAGCTTCAGATGGGGGCCCTTTGTTACTAGGGGGCCCCCATGCGCCCGATTTGCCCAAACCGTACCCCGAGTACCCCATACCGGGGTATAACTATAGGCTACCCTCAAGTAAGTAGTCGCTCAAAATGGTAGGGAAAAGCTTGCATTTTTTATATAAGTTACTGTGTTTAGTTTTATCAAAGACTTTTTTGTTTCAACCCCCGAAAAGGGGGAGTGTTTAGAAATTTGCTTAATACTTATGTATTTTTTAAAATTTATCTATCATAAAATCTTGTAAGGCATTGTGTCAAAAATGATCTCAATAAATAAAACAATAACAATAATAATAATAATAAGAATAATATAAATGAAAGTACTTTATTACGTAGGAGGAATGTTTTTGTGTTATTTTTCTTCAAATACTTTTATGTGGTGGGATAATTAGCCTTAACTACGGAATCCTGTTAACATTATAGTGTCTAGAACAAACAATCGAAATCATCTTACATTTTACTACATCATCTGAATTCTTCACTTTTCGTTAACATTTTCTCTATTAATATTAATAGAAAAACTTTTTTCATCTTTTCTGATTTTTTTATAAATCAGCAAATGGCAGATCTAGATTATTTTACATTATTAAAGATATTTTTTCTAAATTTTCTTTTTATATATTTTTTATAGTTCTGCTTAATGCTGTTCTAGGTTATCCTTTAGCAGTGATTCTGGAGTCGTCCCTAGATTTTTCTTTCTAGATTTTTTTCTAATAAAACTGTTTATAGATCTAAAATTTCGACTTTTTTATTTAACTTTTTAAGTTCATGCATCTTAGCATATTCTCCAAGTACTTTTTTACAATTATTTTCTGGCTACTAATAAAAATAACTCTTAAATTCTTCTACTATTTTTATACGTTCTCCAAATTCTTTTTTAGATTGCACTCTGCTTTTTTTCAAATTGTTACTATAATTTTGTTTGGAAGTTTTAAAATATTTTTTTTATTTAATTAACGCATCAGCCAGAAGCTAATAGCAAATACAATAATTACTCGTAATTAACAATGAACAAGTACTATACACACAAAAGAAATGAGGAAAACAGTAAAAATTATAAATAAGAATTTTGCAAAATGATAGAAAAGTTTTTGTATTTGATGAGTTTTATTCCGTGTTAAAATTAACACACGTATTTCTAATACACCCTGTATACATATTGAGAATTGTCGTCAAATTTTGTGAAAAATTCCGATTTCTACCAGGAAAGTTCGGAGTGACTCCCATTTATTGTTTAGAAGGTCTTTGTAGTTTAAGGTCAGCAGGTTCCGCATTGTTCTTTAGATTTTTCCTAAAACTCTTCTCCGAATTTTTTTCTAAAGCCGTCTGTAGATTTTAATCTGGTTTCTTTTTTAAATAGACTATTTTATAAAAACGTCTTTGGATTCGTTTATAAATTATAAATCCTCTTTAGATTTTTCTTTAAAATTAATCTGTAGAGTATACTATATGCAAAATTCTTTTATAAACAATAAACACATTTCTATATTCTTGAAAAATTCTTTTTTAGATTCCATTCTTCGGCTCTTCAAAATTCTTCTGTAGCTTCGTGTAGAATTTTTTTCAGTGCACTTAGTTTCTGCACTTTTTAAGATTTCTTTTAAAAATGTATTATCTGATTCTTTTCTTTAGATTACTTTATAAATACCTTCATCAATTTATGTCAAGGGGGCCCTGGCAGCCCCTTTAACAATGTTTCACAACCTTACAATTTGCACTATTAAATGATTATCAACGACTGTTACCAAATTTTATAAAAAATATAAAATGAATAGTTTAAAAATAACAATAATAATAATAATCTACTATATTTTTGGGGTAACTTTTGGAGGCCACTAATTCCATAGGAACAAATAAAAAATATAGGTCAGTATACTTTTAATGCCTAATCTATGGTTAAAAAATGTGCATATTTATATAACTTCTATCAAAAATGCAAGTTTTCCCCCAGCATTTTGATTCAAAAACTTATTTGTCTCAAATCAAAATTTCAGATATGTACGAAGGTGACCCGATTACGTTCCAAAGCATCCCAAATTTTGTTATATACGTTGGTCACTACAACGTGCCAAAATACACCGATACGAAATTTCTGTTAGGTGGGGGTACCCCTAAAGTGAACCTTTTGACCGACGAAAGTGAGTCAAATGAGACACCTCCCCCAAAAACCGTCCCCAAGTCAATAGAAGAAAGCGACCAACAACAGCCCCAAACTAATAAAAATCGTATCAAATCTTACTACAAATCGGTGAAATTATGGGTAAACCAGCAGGAAAACAAGGGTTTGAAGCTAGTTTTGATCATTTTGGTGGGTTGCGTTATCGCCATGTTTTGGTACTTGCAAGTGCAAGTGCGCGAGTTCCAAAACATGTCCCAGAATGGCTCACGCTCAAGTCAGCAAAACTCCTTTGGGAAAAATTCCTCAATCACCGCCTATTCCGAGGAATTACCCGATGGGTTGGTCCGTGTGGGTAAAATAACCTTCCATCCGGACCAACTCCTGGGTAAAGGTTGCGAAGGTACTTTTGTCTATCGGGGTGAATTCGATAGTAGACAAGTCGCCGTCAAGCGACTACTTCCCGAATGTTTCACGTTCGCCGACCGGGAAGTTGCCCTTTTAAGGGAAAGTGATGCCCATCCCAATGTTATAAGGTACTACTGCATGGAACAAGACCGATTGTTCAGGTACATAGCCCTTGAGTTGTGCCAAGCGACTTTATCGGAATACGTGCAAGGGAAATGCGACAGGACGATGATTAAACCGTTGGATATCCTGAGACAGGCCACTTCGGGCCTTGGACATTTGCATTCGCTCGATATTGGTACGTAAATTTGAATTTCGCGCCTAAACCACAAAAACTAGCAATTGGCACAGGGGTGCCAACGCAAAACACAATTTTGCATTTTTCTGCGTAAAAATAGCGCAAACAATTGATTAAACGTGCATCTTACCTTACCATTGAAGCGTGCGACCCGTTTTTAAGTGAATTTTGGTCCCGAAGTCACAAAACAATTATTTAAGTCCACACAACAGAATTTCACTTTTTGCACAATTTTGTCTTGTTAGCGCGTTAAATGTACATGGAAAACGTCACCCGACCACTAATTACACCAATTTTAATGTTTTTGCTAATTATTTACGTGTTTTTTGCACTTTTTTCGTCACTTAAACTTTTGAAATTAACATAACCTCACTATTTTTTGCTTCATAGTGTTGCCAACCCGACGAAATTTTATTTTTTTTTTTCCGAAAATTATTTCAGTCCACCGTGATATTAAGCCCCACAATGTTCTGCTTTCCGTCCCCAATAGTCAAGGCGAAGTCAAAGCAATGATCTCAGATTTCGGTTTATGTAAAAAACTCCAAGTCGGGAGAGTTTCATTTTCGAGACGTTCCGGAGTCACCGGAACCGACGGTTGGATTGCCCCGGAAATGCTCAACGGCAACGAGAGAACCGTAAGTTAGAAAATAACAAATGTAGGTTCTCTAAAAAAATATTTCAGACTTGTGCTGTGGATTTATTTTCGCTCGGTTGTCTCTTTTACTACGTTCTTTCGAACGGTTTGCACCCTTTTGGTGATAATTTACGACGACAAGCGAATATTTTGAGCGGTGATTATAATTTGGACGATCTTCAAGGTGAAGAATGGCAAATTAATCTACAGAAACCTTTACTAGCGGCGATGATTTCGTCGAAACCGAACGAACGGCCTTCTTGCAGTGCCATTTTAAAACACCCAATGTTTTGGGACAATGCGAAAATTTTAGCCTTTTTCCAAGTAAGAAAAGTGAGGTTTTTTGCGTTGATTTTAATGATTTTGTTAGGATGTCAGCGATAGGGTCGAAAAGGCCGAAACCGATGACTCAGTTTTACAAAATTTAGAAGAAATGAATTTTACGATAGTCAGGACTGACTGGCGAACGCACATTCATGAAGAAGTCGCCACAGATTTGCGAAAATATCGCTCGTATCGAGGGGAATCGGTCCGGGATCTTCTACGAGCACTTAGAAACAAAGTAAGCTGGTCGTTTCCATGTCAACCATTACGAAACCCAAATCAGTGTCGAAATGATCATTACGTTACTTTATTCCATCGTCAAGGATGCAATCGTATTTTATCCACTATTTTATCATGGTAAAACGAAATTTTATCGTCTAGAGAAATTAACATACTTCACAATCATTGTTTTTCTATTTTTGCCGGTTTTTGATTGTTGAATTTTTTAAAGTTTATAATTGTCAATCAAAATAACTTTATATAGTATATAATATAAATAATTCATTTGAAATAATGGAGTATGGAATAAAGTTTTGTATTGTACATGACGATAAAATTCACCATTATCTTCTCAACAGCTGTCAAAGATAAAATAAAGTTGTATCGTCATACAGAGTGAGTTTAAAGAAAAGCATAAATTTGGTAACTCTTATTTAATAAAATAAAAAATACGAAAATAGGTAACTTAGCATTTGAATTGGGCTAAAATTTGACGTAACTAAATCAGTCATGGCGGTCAATATGGCGGCGACATGACGCCATCATAGAATTTTAAATGGAACACTATTTTTTTATAATAAAATTCATATTTTTGAGACTAAAATAAAATAAAAATGCACAAACAGGTAATTTAGTATTTTAAGTGAGCTCAATTTTGACCTCACTGGTCAATCATAGTTGCCAGTTCATATGCATTTTATACCTTACTTTAGAGTTACCTGTTTTTGTATTTTTTTGTTTGAAAAATCAAGGAATTATGAATTTTATGCGTTATTTTAAACTCACTCTGTATAAGAAATAACTATTTTTTTCTATAGAAAGTAATAAGCCATTTTTTTATCAATTATTAATGAAACTCTTGGCTATCAGGTCCAATTTTTTTAGCAATAAATAATTGGACCTGATAGCCAAAAGTTTCATTAATAATAATTAATGAATTAATTAATAATTAATTAGTTTCATTAACGTTTATTTTTTCACCAACTCTTTTGAGTAAATGAAAGTAACACTTTAACCGCAAGGTTAACGTAATCAGGAAAATATTTTTTGATTATACAGAGTGTTCCAGAAAAAGTATGATGTCATAATAGTAATTTTTTAATAGTTTTTTATGCTCATTAGAATGCCTTTCTAGCTTCTTACATGTCTCAAAAGTTTTTTTTAATAGTTTGAGGGATTACTGTTAAAAAAATTAAAACAAAAAAATACGGTTAAATTAAGTTTAATTAATTTGAATTACTACAGGGTGTTCACAATGTCCTTCCAAACTTTTTTAATTTTGGAACTTTTTGCTTTGGTTATTTTAAATGTAAATAAATTAACAAACTTCAACATATTAATTTGAAGGGTTAACAATAACTTTTTTCTCTTAAACTCGAGGTCCCTCTATAGAAAAAATGTTGTATTATACACGACACTCGTGACTTCGTCACCATTAAACAATCTCTTTATCGTCTTGTATAATAACTAACAGTAACTATTAATTTCCAGAAACATCACTTTCGGGAGTTGACCAAAGAGGCGCAGAGCCTTTTGGGCGAAATCCCCGACTCCTTTACGAGTTACTGGACGAAGCGGTTTCCCCTGTTACTGGTGCATTCGTGGTTGGCCATGCAATGCGTTTCGGACGAAACGGCCTTTCAGCCTTACTACCACGACACTTACAAATATTCCTATCAAAATTTCCTACAACAGATTCAAAACTACATCGTGGAAAAGCCCGATTTTTATGAATTTCCAAAAATGAAAAATCGTCTATTTGACACAAACCCGAGAAAAGTTCGTGAAAATGTGGGACTTTACCGGAACTTGGCGCCACAAGAAGTCGTAGATGTGAACGAGGTCAATGTTACGATAACTGATCGTAGGTTTAAGAAAAGTGAAGTACGGATTAGGAGCAAGAAACGGGCCTCAAAACGAGACGAGCCGCTAGTCTGGGCCATAAGACAAGATAAATAAGTACAATTTTGTTATTTTTTGGTAATTTTAAGGAATCACTGTGATAATTGTAGCACTTTGTTTTTAAGGACCAATTAATGTTAATCGTTGCCAAATATATTTTCTATATGGAATGAATTGTTTTATTTATTAAAAAATCAATTAATCTTTCTTTCTTTTGGGTAAGTCTACAATTGAGACGCTCTTTTTCGATCCGAAACCCATCCCCGGTTCGCTCTTTTTCTTGACAAGTGTCGGTTTCTTTTTAATTTCTAAACTACTAACACTCTCCAAAATTTTCAATCGGCGGCCTTCTTCACGCTTTCTCTCCGCCAAATACAGCTCCATGTTTCGACGAACCGCTTCGGTTTGTTTTCGTTTCAGGAAATATTTATTTTTCGTCCTTTCGATATCATCCTTCAAGACGTCAATTTCATTTATTGCGCTTTCCATATCACGTAGGAGTTTGGGATTCGTCAACAAACCGTATTCAAGACGAATATTTTTTATTATTTTCCTATAATTATCTCGCTCGCGCTTCAAATAGTTCAGTTGTTCGCGCGCCTGAAAATCATGACTTGACCACAGCAATTTACAAATACACATTGTTCAAAAATGATTGTTCATCAAGTCATGATCAAAGTTACCTATGATATTTAGACGTCATAATAATAAAAAAGAGATAAATTTACCGAAAAATGCAAAAAATAAGTAAAAATGTGATTCAAAAATTTGACAGAGATGAATTCCATACTCAGCTGATGAACAATCATTTTTGGACACATTGTATTAATTACATCGTTAAGCTCCGTCTCTGTAACTTGTAACTCTTCCTTCAATTTCTCAATATCCAAATTGACGACTTGCGATTTCTCACGATTGTGTGCCAAAACCTGAATCGTGTCCTTACAAGCCAGACGTAATTTCGTTAATTCCGCTTCCTTCTCTTCCAAAATGTCGTACAATTTTCGATTGTCGGCCTTCAACTGTACGTAATCCATAATTCCGTAACCCGGACCCAAAGAATCCAAATTTTCGTAAGTCGTCATTTTTTCGTTGAATCGATTCCGTAAATTGATGTAACTCATTCGTAATTTTATCAAAAGATTCGTCTGATTTTTTTGCCTCCTCACAAAACGCTCCGTCATCTAGTTACATTGGTTAGTAAGACACGAGTTATTGCTATGCTAATTGCTAAGCAACAAACTGTTACCCTAGCAATTGACATTTAAACAGTTGCGTTACCTAGCAACTAAGCATCACTTTGGGGGATTTTTAATCAGTGTTGGGCAAAATGTAGTCATTCTTATTAATAATTAATCACATTGTTCAGAAGTGGTTGTCGATCAAGTCACCTGTGAAATTTAAACGTAAATTGCCGCTTGATTTAAATTGTGAATACTATCAGAGTGATAGACTTGTCAAAAAATACACAGAAATATAAAACATAAATCACGACAAACCCTACACTTGAAACATCTTTGCCGAGAAATGAAAAAAAAATGAGTAAAAAGCCAATTCAAAACTTTAACAGAGGTGAAACTACTCAAAAACTACAATAATCATTTGACAAAGCGGCACATTGAATTTGGATTCCATAGACGACTTGAAGAACAATCATTTTTGAACACATTGTATTTATATTTAACTATGTAATTAATTTCTAACAGATTACTAGAGTAATGTTCATTCATAGTATGTAACTAAATTACATACAGCTTAATCTGATTATTTTTTATTTATTAGCTGTTTCAAAACTAGAAAAACGCCAACGTCGTAATTTCTCTTCAAACTAGCTGTTATAAATTATTTATGCACTTCAAAAACATAATAGCTAATGTAATTTATACTTTCAATGAGAGATTTAATCATTAATAATTATTTTATAATTTTATTAATCTTTTTTAAAAGAATAAGTCGGTAAAATGCGATGTTGGAGTTTTTATTTTGAAACAGCTAATAATTAATTTTTTGTCAAATATGAATATTTGTCATTTCTAATGTTATACCATTAAAATTGGTATTTGAGGAGGGGTTAAAAAGCAGGAGTTAAAATTTATAAAAAAACTGTCATATTTTTTTTTAAAAACTTGTAATTTTTGGATTTTAATAAATGCATAAACTGGTTATAAATAATAAAATAGATTTGTGTTAAATAACCTTCCAAAGGTAAATTTACATTTTTTTCTGATTAGCAGTCTACAACTTGAGTAATACGTAATTATTAAAAAAATTAAATTAAATCAAATGTAAATAATTTAAATTAATTAGTTAAAAAACATACCTAAAAGACTGAACATTCTTTTAATTATAAACTACGAATAGAACATTAATTTTTTAGTATGAAAAGATAATTTAAAAATATATATATATCTCAAATGTTTTAACAAAATTAATATTCAAATAACCGATCTAAACAAAATAAGTGAGTTATAAAGAAATATTTAATAACAAAAATCGTCGTAGTTAATTTATTTGTTTATTTACTTATTAATTTATTTATAATTTAATATATTTTCATTTCTTATGTTAATTTGTCCCCGTTTATTATTTTAACATGCTGTTAGGTAGTTTTGTATCGTTATTAATTTATTTATCTACACAATTTCTTGTATAATTTTTATATTTATTGTTTTGACAATTACTTTTTAACTAATTTAACATGTTTAACATTTTTTTATTTTTTTGTAAATTTCGCTGTGTTGGGAAGATCACAATTTTTCCTCCGTATTTGACCATCATTTAACCTTTATAGTCTTCCTTCCACCACATAAGTCGCAACATTGTCTTTTTTGTCTGTTTTTTTAATGTTGTTGAATTTTTTTAATAATTATATTATTAATGTTGTGGACTTGCTAATAACCTCTTCATATTTTTTAAGTTATATCATTTAAAAGTGGTATTTGGGGTGTTACATGCTTTTTAAAATTCCCATCCTCAAGGGGGTTAAGTTTAAAAATCCGTCATTTTTTATCCCAAATTAACCGGAAGTGGAACTAATACATGCGTTTTTCGTATTTAACCAAAAATTCAAATACCAATTTTGATGGATGTAAATATAACTTAAGTAAATACAGATTTTTATAAAATTTCACCCCCTATTTAACCCTTGGTGGTGAAATTCTTAAGAACCATTTAACACGTATTTCTTCATTTTTTAACAAAAGCCCAAATAAAAGTTTTCATGAATATAACTTCAAAAATTACCGATTTTAATTCAAACTTTAACACCTTATTTAATCCTCTGGGTATGAGTTTCCAAAATAATATAAGTTATAACGTAATTAATTACGAAATAATCGATAATTATTAATTACTTTCCAACAATATGTAACTTATTACAACTAAAAAAATGAATTACAATTGTAATGTAATTGAATACAAAGTAATCCGATTACACTGCATTCTAGCAACGTTTCATTTGTACACCATAAAGTTTTACAACAGACGATGGTGTTTAAGATAAGCAACCCTCACAATAACATGTTTTGATAAAGTTTTGGTCTGAAAAACTACAGCCTCTCTGCAATAAACCACACAATGGGCTTGCCTGAGTAATTAGCTTAAAGGGTCATCATAATAAAAACTTAATGGTGTACAAATGAAACGTTGCCACAATAACTCTTAATAACCTTGTCGACGTTAGTGCGCCCGGTTTTTTCCAAAGTGAGCGTTTTCGCAAATTCCTGTTCCATATGTATCAAATTTTTGAACAGTGTTTCCAAATCGACCACTTTAGCGTCACGTTTCAAGGTCAAATTTTTGATTTCTTCGTTATTGAGTGCCTTGTCTCGTTCGGCTGAATCACACAAATGTTCCAAACTTTCCAAGTCTTTATGATACTTTGCAATAACTTCGTCCACTTTCGGCGTCATTTCTCTCAAAACGTAAAACATCTAATTCGCTAATAATAATTCTTGGAAAAATTTAATTAAACAATCCTACTTTACGCCTCATGTAATATTTGGCGAGTCTCGCTTGCAGATAGTTATTTATGAGTTTTTCCTTGTACCTTCTTATCTCAAATATAGTGTACAGTTCACTGTACAACTTTCTATCAATTGCTATGTCTTCAATGTCTTCATCGCCGAATTCTCTCGTTTCATCTTCTTCGGCTATCGTGGCCATATCTAGCGACTTTACGCACTTTACGAAGTCGTCTAAGCCACAGAATTGAACAAAAAATGCTTAAAAATTTGTCTAAAGACCTGAGACGAAGTGAATGCTGGACGAGACCGTTGATCTGCGCGTTTTCGTAATAAAATCCTCCGGAATGGCATAACTAATATCATCGTGTTCCATAGGTTGTTCGTAAACATCCGACATTTCCGGTCCGGAAACGTGTTCAGATCTGATGCTCCGTGGAGGAGATACGGCTGAAAAACTCGCGTAAAAAGTGCAAACTCGCTAAAACACCGACTTTTTCTTGAGGATTCTGCGCTTTTTTCCGAACCGGCGGACGCAAAAAGCAGGTCTCGGTCAATTTCGGTTTCCTCTTTGATCGTTCGCTCCGCGTCTTTTTTCAAAATTGACCAAATCGAACTCAAACTAACACTCTTGAGTGATAAGTCTACAAAAATTGTTGGATAAGGAGCAAGGGAATGAAGAATTGTTACAATCGTCCGGTTTTTCCTCTTTGAATGCTTGGTTTAATTCGATTTCCGGGAGAGACACTTTAACTCGGCGTTTCTCGTCCGAAGTGCGGCGTTCGTTGGGGGTATCCCCTGGTTGAGGGGCGTTTGCATCTTCACGGTCGGGTAATTTTGGTGGAGGGTCAAAATTTTCCGACATGGTATTTCTACACTCTACACTACAGAAGTAAATCTAAAATGTAAAACTACCTAAACTAGAGTCAAATTTGACATAATTATGACTATTTATGGCCCACTAGACGTAAAAATTTTACGAAAATTATGGCTGTTTAGAGCAAAAATGGTTCACCGGTGTGTTCTGCGCTTGATTTTCTATAAAAGATAGCAAGCCTTTTTCACAGTTTTAACAATAATTCTGCTCAAAAATTATCGTTCTTGCATCAAGTTAAACGAAGATTCAAATTTGTCACGAGATTTTAAAGTCCAGTTTTTCCATTTTTTGACTTGACAAATAATAGTTTCCAAAAAGAAAATTGCTTTTAGAAATTCGCTCAATAGGCACACAATTGGTGGTAATTAATAAGAATAAGCATTTTGTAATATCACTTTCTTCTAGTACTGAAATATTTTACAATTAGACATTACCTGAGAAAAAAGAAGCTGAAATAACACACTTATAATAAAATTATATTACAAAAGTATTCTAATATTTTAAATAAAAGTTCAGTGCTCAGTATTAAAATAAAAAAAATGGAAACAATAAAATTGTGAATATGCATAGTGAACTACGCAACAGACTGAAAAAATTAATTCATAAACATACACTGTTGAAAAAAATTAACCATTTTTAGTGGGCATAATTTAAAATAAAACAGATAAAAAATAAAGGTAAGTGCCCGCGAAAACATTTTGGATATACAGTAAAATCTCCTATAAGCGGACACCGACGGTGACATGCTTTTTGTCCGGTTAATGAAGGTGTCCTCTTAAGAGAAATAATAATTTATACATAAAAACAAACTAAAATGACTTTATTTCGTACAACAATACTTTTCAAGTTGTCAAATATTTCTTAGAAAAAAAATATAATTTTTTCTGCAAAAATTTACTACGTCTAAACGTCTTAAAATTTCCACCCTTCAGATGCCTTAAAAATTTGGTTTCTCAATATCTTCGCCAATTCTTTAGTTTTCATTCCGATAATTGAACAAAAAGCAGAATATTTTTATTATCAAATATTTATGATCAATATTTTCAATAAAAACTTCGCTGTTCACATATATTTCCACTTCCATGCCACTTGATCTTAATTTTTAACAATATGTTTGCTACTTGGGTTCTTGCTATTTCTCTCTATTCTATTCTATTTATTTGATTAAATTTTTTTTCATTTAATGATGACACGCATTTTTATTTATGTTTACTATGATCACGCTGTATGAAGAATTAAATGATATACTAACTTAGTGCAAATAAGAACAAGTGCAATAAATAAAATACATACTCGTAATTGTAAAATTTCTTCTGAATCAGTTTTACATGCACTTGTAATTCCTCAAATTTTCTGACAGATTATCATAATAAAAAGTATTATTAATAACACACGCAAGTATAGCATGCTGTCCGCTTAAAGGAGAGATTTTGTTTCAAAGGTCCAATTCGCATTGTTCGCGTCCGTTTATTGGAGTGTCCGCTTAACAAAGAACCAATACCATTTAAAATACATAGAAAAATTATTCGTTTGGAGTAGAGTTAATAAAGTTTGCAGCAGTTCCTATTTCAACAGAAAGAAAACAAGAAGAGTTTCTTTTAATACGGAACACTTCTAAATCTAGATTATATCTTCATTTAATAACGCCTTTACTTCAGAAACGGATGAAACGAAAAATATTTCAAATTTAATGCTCAACTTCAGCATTTAGTTTTGTTGGAGAATTTAAAGTTCTTAGGCTTCAAAAGAAAAAATTAGAAAATAATGTGGATGCGAGTATTTTTTGCAATAAATATTTAGATTTTGCATAAACATTTGTTTATTTTAGAAGTAAAATTATTACAAACTGTATAAAAAATACACATTAAGGTCTGTTGTATGGCTGCAGCTAAATAGCGTCTTTTATTTTCGCCTTTTTTAATTTGTTTTTATTATTGTTTATTTCATAAATAAAGCAATAAGCAGACTCATATTTTTAGAAGGATTTGCTTAATTTTGTAAGCTTATCCTTATCTTTATTAATACAGAAATAAGCAAACCTCATACTTAAATCCTTATCTCTAATTTTATTAAATAAATTCTAGGAATTGCTTATAAAATCAAAAATAAAAGCAAATGCCTATGTTTACTTTATTTATTAATACCACTGAATAACTTTCAAGTGTCTTAGTTTGTTTATAATTAAAAACAATCGAATTTCATAAAACATCTAAGTAAGTTATGCAACCAACAATACAATATTATTATTTTTTTCTATAAATATCTAAGCTTAGCAGGTTCAAAATCCGCTTCAATAGCAGGTTACACTGTCTTATGCATAAATCAGAAAACGAGAAAACAAATAAGAAGAAACAAAAACAAAAATTAAGTCAAAATTCGTACAAAGTCAAAAATTATTTAGTAAAAAATCAAAGACTGCGGCAATTTTTGACAATTATGATCTACGATTTTGTAACGGCGTAAAAAAATTAAGGGAAAATTAAAACGAAATAATTTAAAAATAAACAAAAGCAGACGATTTTCTAATCATTATTTTGGCAACTATTTTTCCTAAAAAAGACTAAATACAAACGTCAGAAGTGGTCTTGAATAATATCATTTTATAAAATCAGAATTTGACAGAAATAAATAATTAAACTTGACCGCACTTTGTCATGTTTCTGACAATGACCTTGAAAGATTAGCTATCAAAAAGTGTTTAAAGTTAAGAAATGTATCAAACAACCAACAATTCACAATTAAAAAAGATGTAGTGAGAAATACAGCCATTTCCAAAGTATATGTACTCGTATTTGGCAAAAATTAGAAAGCAGCGCCTTCTTTATCATTAACATTAATTACAGTGGGTATTTATAGTTTCTGGCAACGTATAACTATTTTTTTACCCCACATTCATTACGTTTATACTTTAATGAACAAGGAAATGGTAAAATTTAACGGCGACAAACAAAAAAAAATTGAAAGTCATAAAACAATAAAATTGTCAAAAACAGTCACTGACAAGGTATATTTCAACCTTGACCTACGGATGTTCCACAAAATCGCCGTTTTGCCAGCATTTCGCTAAATTTTGCTACGTTAAGAAATCGAAATTGTAATCAAAATTTGGCCTCCTTATCTCAAAAAGTCAATTTTTTCCAATCACAACGTCCAAAAATAGCCCCACTATGTGTAATAATAAAAACACCCGATCCGTTTATTAATCGCAATGACAAAACAAATATAATATGTCGAAACGCCAGTTGTTGACCATTTCATCAAGTTGCAGCTGCAGCAGTTGTTTCGCAAAAACAAAAACCGTTTTACTTTTTCAACCTAGTTTAAAAATCGGCGATTTTCTTCCCGTCCGTCCTCAGTCTACGTTATCTCGTAATCCCGCGACTTTCGATAATACCACCGTTCGATTTTAAAAGTCTTCGACCTGAATGGCATTTCATTCCAGTCGCTGGTGCATCTAGTCGACTGGTCGCGTGTCTGTGTGTGAGTGCAACACAAAGAAAACGCCAAAATTCGCACACTTCGACCCCAAAAAAGGTAATTTTCCGCAATAAATCAATGGGAAAAACATCAATCACGCAAAAAACGACACGAGTACCGTTAGGTTTTGAGGTTAGGTCGAGGCTTGTCCGGAATGCGACTAATAACTGGAAAAAGAAAGCTATTTTAGTTAGCGACATATGCCACGAAGTTTCGCCATTTTGTTATTGTTTTTTTGGGGTTAAAAGTGTTTGTGTTTGGGGCAAGATCCATGGCAACAGTCGCTAGCCCAAAATAATGGAATGAGCGTTCAAGTTCAAGATGATGACCTTTATTTCCTCAAATTTCAGATGTTGCGAGTTGAAAGTAACACGAAACTTGAGGGATTCACCGAGTTTGAGGAAGACATCCTCTTCGACGAGGACGATCCCGATTTTCAGGCCGTTCCTCTGATGCTAGGTGAGTCCAAAAAGAACACAAAATTTACTCGTTGGTTCCGAAGGGGTATTCGTAAAAAAGGGCGTTTTTCTCCAAACTGTACTTGTCTAAACGTTTGAGTAATTTTTTCGCGTCGTTCGCACAATGCCTCTCGTACTCGTTATGGACGGGTAAATTACCCACGACTCCGAAATAGTGTTTGGCCCGGTAGTATTGCCCTAATTTTAGGCAAGTTTTGCCCAATAAATACGTATTTTGTAGGTAAAATCGGGGGTGCAAGTCTTCAGCACGTGATAAATACTTGTTGGCTTCTTCGAAGCTCGATCTCGGGGCTTCCCCGTACAACAGTTTCGCAATGATGCGTTGAAACCACGTGATGTTGCTCATTTCGTAGCACCACCGACCTGTAATTTTTAAATGCTTTTATTAACTGGCTTTGTCGATAGGTTCCAGTTCGAATTAGCTGGAATTTTGCATACATACGTAATCCACGTGACATTGCATATCTATTTAGGTCATTCCCCCAAATGGGGTCTTAAAATTTTAGGTTTAAGTTAACAAAAAATGGTGGACAGGAAGCAACTGTTAGAAAAAATGCAAGACAGACATACTGCTATAAAAGAACAAGATAAGCGAACGCGAAATACATACTTCAGAAGTTGTATACGTGTAACATTCTTCAAAATCACTATTGATTCTGAAAATTACTACTACAGTTTGCTTTTCCAATAAGTGCGATATCGCAGTGAACTTTAACTCATTGGTGCGAGAAAACCATTCATGTTACGTGAAAACAAATGAATGCACAAATGGGGTTGTTTAGGATTTGGTACGGGATGTAAGTAAAGACTAAGAAGGAAAAAATTAAAAAAACGAAAAAATTAGAAAATGGTTTTATTTAAAAGATGCAATAAAAAGTAAAAAATAATATAATAATTCTGATAATTTCTGATTAATTTACTTTTTGTTTACACGTAACGAAGAGTCATTAATTAGACAGTGGAAATTAAAAGTCTTGTTTAATCACGTAAGAAATAAGAGCCACTTTTATAACGGACGGGACAGCAAAATGTATGAAGATAAAAAAAGTAATTTACTAATCAATTCACCTACCGATTTCCATTTTCTAATAATTACTAAGAACTAGAAAAACACTCGAAAATTATTCAACAGTTGTAGTACGTCAGCAGTCAACAGTATTTTTTGTTATCGCCTACATTTACATTTACAATTTATGTAAATTTTAGAACCCAATGAATTACTCCAATTTAAATGATCCTCTACTAATAAAGAAACTTAAAATTAGATGGATAGTTTAAAATTTATACAAAATTACCTTAGTAAAACTTTGATTTTGTGAGTTTTCGTATCATTTGTTATTCGTTTTTTAGATCATTTAGCATTCTAGAAAAAGCTTCTGGAGAACTTTCAGTAGCAAAGGACGTGGTATCATGAGGTAAAGCATAAGGCAAGTGATTTATGAAAATGACAAACAAGGTAGGTCCCAAGACGGATCCTTGTGGTGCTCCATATTTAATGTTTTTTTTTAGATGATACAGTTTAGTTTAAAACAACATATATTATTTCCTATTGTCCAAATAAGTAGTTTGATACTTCTGTCACAAAAAAAATTGGTTTGTTCAGTAAAACACTTGGAGCTATTGAGTCAAAAGCCTTGGAGATGTCAAACAAAAGATGCATAAGTAATTTGCTTGACACAAATCTATTCAGTATATTTTATTAACTGCCAAGCTGGTTGAGTAGTTGGATCGGAAGCGAAATTGAAATGTTGGAACAACTTTTCAAATGCTTTTTTACTAAAACAGAAGTCAAAGAAATTGGCCGATAAATGTTCATATCCATAATGTCTCTTTTTATGAATTGGTATAACTTTTGAGACCTTTAATGACGATGAAAAACAAGATTATCTAATGCATCGAATTATAGTTTTTGTTAGTGGTAGTATTATAATAATGTCCTGTAGAATCTTTATCATTTTACCATTTATGTACCATATGAATCAAGTGAATCACTATTTTTCTATTGTTTTATTGCATCTCTAACATTATTACAAGTTGCTTCCTGAAAGCTAAAGTTAGGACTGACCTTGGCCGTACACTCATGAATGTCATGTTTACTCATATTTTTATCTGGCAATTTAATGACATGACTAAACTTTGAGCAATTATAACTAAAATTATTTTGAAAAATTCGGTGTTACTTTTTAGTGCACCTTTTAAATGTTTTTTTTTTGTTGCGATGTTGCCTTTTTTACCTAGAAGATACTGCGCGGTGACGTCGTCGGGGTCCAGTTCGCACGTTCTGATGAGGTGGTGTTTGACAACTTCCGAATTTTTGACTCGATGTTCGAGTCCTTTCATCCCGTTTTTCCGATCGATAATGATTGCGGCCCATTTGTGGATTATCGGGGAATTTTCCGCAACTGTAAGACTGCTTTGGATGATCTCGTAGGCTTCGTCAATCATTTCGCGCCGGATATCTTCGGTGATTTCATGTTCGTGTGATAGTTTAAAGAGGGCTCGACCGATTCGCCATTGAACTTCGATGTTGTTGCAGAATTTCAAACGGTTTAGTAATTCGTAAACTTGCAAGTATTTGCCTTGGTCGAAGAGGAGATCGGCTTCGGCGATGATTTCGTCGACTGATTTACCAGTCCAGTATTTCGTCACTTTGTCTTCGCCATTTGGGGGCAAACCGAAATTCGTTATGGCTTTGAATAGAGTCAAAAATTGCAATTTTATCACACGGTCGCCCAAAGTTCGCAAATTATCGTGGTGGAAAGAGAAGAGTTTTATTACGTTCACGAGACGTACAGTTAATTTTGACATTTCTCATATTTGTCAATGGTTTTTGGTTGCCATAACTATGCAAAATGGGACCTTGACCCATATTTTTTGCACTGATAACACTGCGGAAGTTTTGCAATCACTGCAAACGTTCAAAATTTGTATATTCCCATATCTTTGTGTTTATTTTTCAAAAAGAATCTCATCTTTGGTAATGGTAAAACAGGAAACTGTAACTACGAAGAAAGCAAACAAAATGAAAATTTATAAAGTTCGGCGTGTTCCCAACAAAAAGTTCAAAAAATTCTATTTTATTTCAATTGACTTACTTGTATAGGTACTTGTATACGAAAAAATCATTTCTAGGGATACTTTCTCGAAATTTCAAAAATCACTCTCGAACTCACAAAACTAATCACGGGAACGAAAACATCGAAACTCATGTTAAGTTTTTGCACAAATAATGGCAGAAATAACTGATTTTTGCTTGAAAAAGCTACATTTTTCGACTTTTATTACTCGCCGCCATGATGGTATTCTGCCGCCAGTTGTTGAAGGATGCCAATGTAGAAATAAAAAATTCCCCATAAAAATGACTAATGCCAGAGACGACAAAAATAGGAGAAATATCACATTAATTTTCAGGAACTGACAAAAAACGTAATTGTTTGTATTAATTAGAATTGTAATTTCAAACTCCATGAATTCACTTATAAACATAAAAAATCGGGAATCTTTCTTCTCCGTCTTAGTAGTGGTAAAACAGGAAACTGTAATTACAAGGTCCTGGGACCGGGCAAGCAAAATTTTTGGAAATTCAGGCCAAGAGGTCAACAATATTCTACCTTGTCATTCGTAATAATTGTTATTGATAATGTAAAATTGACTTACGGGTACTGGTATCCAAAAAAATCATCTCGGGGGTACTTTCCCGAAAGTTAAAAAATCACTCTCAGTCACAAAACTAATCACGGGAACGAAAACACCGAAACTCATGTTAAGTTTTTGCACAAACAATGGTAGAAATAACTGATTTTTGCTTGAAAAAGCAACATTTTTCGACTTTTACTACTCGCCGCCATGATAGTAATCTGCCGCCAGTTATTGAGAGGTGCCAATGTAGAAATAAAAAATTCCCCATAAAAATGACTAATGCCAGAGACGACAAAAATTGGAGAAATATCACTTTAATTTTCAGTAACTGACAAAAAACGTAATTGTTTCTATTAATTAGAACTGTAATTTCAAACTTCATGAATTCACTTATAAACATAAAAAATCTGGAATATTTCTTCTCCATCTTAATAGTGGTAAAACAGAAAACTGTAATTACAAGGTACTGGGACCAGGCAAGCAAAATTCTTGGAAAGGCCAAGAGGTCAACAATATTCTATCTTGTCATTCGTAATAATTGTTATTGATAATGTAAAATTGACTTACGGGTACTGGTATCCAAAAAAATCATCTCGGGGGTACTTTCCCGAAAGTTAAAAAATCACTCTCAGAATCACAAAACTAATTACGGGAACGAAAACACCGAAACCTCATGTTAAGTTTTTGCACAAATAATAGGAGAAATAACTGAATTTTGCTTCAAAAAGCAACATTTTTCGACTTTTACTACTCGCCGCCATGATGGTATTCTGCCGCCAGTTGTTGAGGGATGCCAATGTAGAAATAAAAAATTCCCCATAAAAATGACTAATGCCAGGGACGACAAAAATTGGAAAAATATCACATTAATTTTCGGGAACTGACAAAAAGCGTAATCGTTTGTATTAATTAGCATTGTTATTTAAAATTCCATAAATTCTCTTAAACAAAAAAATCTGGAGTATTTCTTCTCCAACTCAGTAGTGGTAAAACAGGAAACTGTAATTACAAAGTCCTGGGACTAGGCAAGCAAAATTTTTGGAAATTCAGGCCAAGAGGTCAACAATATTCTATCTTGTCATTCGTAATAATTGTTATCGATAATGTAAAATTGACTTACGGGTACTGGTATCCAAAAAAATCATCTAATTGGGTACTTTCCCGAAAGTTCAAAAATCACTCTCAAAGTCACAAAACTAATCACGGGGACGAAAACATCGAAACTCATCTTAAGTTTTTGCACAAATAATGTTAGAAATAACTGATTTTTGCTTTAAAAAATAGCATTTTTCGATTTTTACTACTCGCCGCCATGATGGTAATCTGCCGCCAGTTATTTTCGGGGTGCCAATGTACAATTAAAAATTCCCCATGAATTCCAAGAAATTTTCGGGAACTGATAAAAAACGCATTTTTCTTTATTAACTAACTGCGTAATTGTACACTCCAGAAATTCACATAAATTTAGAAAACTCTAGAATCTTGGTTACTTCCAAATTGGATTTCTTCCTCTTGGTAGTGGTGAAACAGGAAACTGTAATTACAAATTTCGAAAGCGGCGTTGAAATAAAATTAAATCATTAATTTCATTTGAGATTTCTAAATGAATTATTAGACTGAAAATTCATAAATAGACTTCATGGTGGACAAATATTCAAAGTTCAAAAATTGCGCATTTGTAGGTGCCACTGTTTGGCAATTTTTCGTACACTGCTGCCAACCAAATATTGAAAAACGCGTCCTACTTGAACGATTTCCCGAGAAAACTCTTATCATTTTCGTTCAGTGTTTTAAATTATCTTATCGTCCCATGAAATTAAGAAACGGTGTTGGCACTTTCCATCGCAATAATTCCCTTAGGTCAGTGCGTTAAAGTTTTGGCCGGCGTCCCGACGCATCGTTTTCACTTGTTTTAGGCGCACACGTCGTGACGTCACCGCTAAAGGTCACCGAATTCAGTCGGTTTCCGTCATTGTTCCAAGTCGGTCGCAAAACAAAATCCAGTGTTTTGAAACGTAAGTGAGTGTGAAAAACTTTCTCAATAAGTGGGACGCAAGAAAATTGTGTTTTTTGGCATCGTGACGTCCGTTATAATTGGCGTCACAAAAGCCAACAGCCTATTGTTCTTTTTGACGAAAATAGTAACGCGATTTCAATTAATTTGAATCGTTTGGAATCGATTATTTATTTATAGACCTTGCGATTGTATGGGTAATTGGCTTTTTTACAACTTTCACGCTGAATTTCTAGAAATACGACTAGTCATAGGCAGTGTTTGGCAGATTAGAGTGATGCACGAGATATTCTCGTGATTAATTGTCATTGTGGACTGTAATGGGGGTTTAACTGGAACATTGTTGTGCACTTATCTAGTCTAGTCTTTGATTCTGCGAACACATTTCGAAAAATCACGCTAATACGGTCAGTTGTTTTTCCAAATTTGTAGTTTTAAATGACCCGCCATGACATTTTTTGTTACCATAGTTACATTTCCATAGCAACCGGATTAAGGGTTTCCCAAATGAAATGAATTTTTCATAGGAAAAAACCGACGTCTGGTTTTGATATAAATGTAAATGAGATTAAGCAGTAATTCGAGACATGAGATAAGGTCGTGATTAACCGCAATCATGCGACATGATGCAAGAATCCAAGAGTAATAATTTTTACGATTCAAGAATGTTGAGTGCGTCGCGACGGCACCGACGCCGGGTCGATAAACCTGCTCTATTTCGTGTTCAATGACCTAAATAGCGATAAATGCAACATTTTATTACACCACCAATCGCGATAACCAATAATTGCGCATTTGCGTAAACTTTGAACCATTAATAAAAAATTCGCTTTTTCCAGTTCGCAAAAACATGTCTTTGGCGAGTGTTCATCCAGCTGGACTCCATTCCAACCACAGGTAACTAACCAACTCGTGGGTGTTTCCCCGAATTTTCTAATAATTGTTTGTTTAGTTCTCTAGCGCATAGTTTGGACGATTTGCGGGAGGGCCCCCAAGTGCTGACAATCGAAGAACTGCGCCTCCAGATGACCACCTGTTTCACGTGTGGCGTGTCTTGGAGTGATAGTCACGTTTCGCTCGATTGCGCGGAGTGCGGGGGCTACGCCCTCGAGCGGCCGTGTCCCGAGTGCGAAGGGGGCTGTGGGGCTGTCTGGAAGCGCGACTTGAGCATGTCGCATGCGAGCAGTAAAGCCCGCTGGCAGGGGAAGTGCGAGAAAAAAGACAAAGGGACTAATTCATGACGCCATTTTACGCTGTAATGGCTTCTTTCTAATATAATTAAACAGGGTGTACTGATTATTTATTGGGGAAGGCACCCCATGTTTAGTTATATTTTTTCGACTGAATCTTGGCGCAAAATTTCAAACATCACCTAGAATTCAGCTGTTAGGTGTGGTCTCGCTTTGTTTTATATTAAAACTAAATTGATATGGATTTAGGCAAATTGTACTTGAATGGAGCGTTGATATTAATAGATTTTATCCAAATAAATTACATTTCTTTTTCTATGACTGATGTAATGTAAGGTCTTAAATTAATTAAATAAACTTGCCTAGTATTATATCGTTTTTTTCCTACTACCCCAAATTCATGTAGCTAGCGGTTGGCACTCGTGAAATCCCTAAACCATAAGATTTTTTAGGTTTTCTTTCTCATCAGCCTCCACACGAGAAATCACACAGACGGATTTCTGGTCAAAATACTTTTAAGTATCATGATGCATTTAAAATTTTGCATAAATAAAAAATATATTCTTGAAAAAAAGTACTGTAAACTTGAGTTGCAATTTTCCAGTTTTTTCGCCAATTTTCAAACATTGTTAAAGTTCTTTTCACTTTTTCTTTTTGTCGTTCTTGTTTTTAAATCATTTGAAATCTTCATAAAAGTCATCAACACTGCTTTACAATGTATATTTTCTCATAGAAATGTTAAAAATACGATGTCAAAACACTTGATGACGAACCAATATGGCGGTTCCCCCTCTTCTCAGAGAGTTACCATGGGTTGGTACGATAGTTGGTACCGCTAAAAAAACTAAACGCCTTTGAGGTTAGTTTTGCGTTTGTTTAAAATGTGATGGAAGGACCCTCAGGTGCCCCACCGCGTAAACCGAAGCCCCACTCCGATCACATTTTGCGCAAAAGACAGTCGCAGAAGCCTCAATTTGGAAAGACCGTAATTTACGTCAATACAAAGACTCCAGTCAAGGTACCCCAATTTTGTGAAATTTCATAACTTTGTGTTATATTTCAGGCACTTCTTGACCGTTGTTCCAAACTAATCAGTGAGGGGGAGAAGGAAATTACGATTTATTGCCTGGGGGCTGCCATACAGAGGGGCACCTTGTTGGCTTTGAAAGTGTGTGAGGAGAATGTAGGGTTTCAGATACACACTAATACTTTCACAACGGAATTAATCGGTTGGACATTATTTAACTGGGGGAATACCTGACCAATTTTTTAATTATTTTAGATGATTTAGAGCCGGCCACTGACGATGCTGATTACGCCATCCAGCGCAGGTTTAACTCAGCGTTAAAAATCAAAGTTTCCAAGCCAGATTTGCTGTGAAAATGTTTTTCACTTTGGCGGAAATAGTGCGTTGGTTGGGACTTACAGTTTTCGAGATTTGGATCAACTTGATCTCGTTTTTAATTTTTACGATAATTTTAGCCGTGAAATATGATCCAAATGTCGATATTTATAGTAATAACTGGTGGATGATTTTTCTGCCGTTGTTTGCCGGTGACGCACTCAACACATACTTTTGCGTAATCATTTTTATAAGAATGTTATCAGAAATGACTCTCAGAACGTCACTATTGCGTGTGAGTTGGTCAGGCACTTTTCTATTAATGACTTTCTTGTTTAAGTTTTTGTTGTGTAAAAAATTGTTAGGGCAGATAAGTCTTGATTATTCCGAAGTTTTCGCTCCGCTTTATATTCTTCTACAATTAATTGCGGTACGGGCGTGCCAACAAAGTTAAGAACAAATAAAGTTATTTATTTTTATCACTTTTTTATTTCTATTGTCCCAATTTTTTTCAATCATTATAAAAACATCAATAAGCTGTTACGCTGACTTGCATATCACATTTGTAGAACATCTCCTGACTATTCTAATGTCTTTCTATTACAAATTAAAACCTAACTGCATTTAATTTCTGAATTTTTTATTCTCATACTCAAGTAATGCAAACTGATTTTTTTTCACCCCCTTTATATCCTGCAGTTTTCTTTATTTTTGCAGGAGATTAAACTCTCCGATAGGGCGTTCGACTGTACAAAAATCATGTTCGAACAAACACTCCTTGGGACCTTAACGAATTTTTTTTTTTTTTTAATTTTTCGATTTTGCAAACTGCGTTAAGAAATTCGTATTTAAGGATTGCTCTAATTCGTCAAATTAATAACTAATTTGTCCAGCAAGAACCACGTGGAGGTTTAGAGCATTCTTGCCAGGAAAAAAGGAAATAAGGATGAGGTAAACAGTGATTATTAGAAAATGAAGGGAAATGAAGGAATAATTGGTTTGTGAAATAAAAAAAATACAACACAAAAATAAAATTCATCTACCTTCGTATAGCTTCTGCGTTGGCTACTGTTTGTAGCAAAACAATAAAAATAAATTAAAAACAACACCAATAAAAAATCTTTATTTACATGGAAGTTACAGTAAGCGACTTTTAGCAATATTGTACAAAATAAAGAATACACAATACGTTTCACTATATGGTACTCAAATTATTGATTTCAACACCTCTGTAAATAAATGCACCTACCTTCATATAGCTTCTGCGTTGGCTACCGTTTGTGGCATTAAAAAAATTAAAAACAACACCAATAAATAACTTTATTTGCATTAAATATAGAGTCGGTGTACACAACATTATGATTGCAATTAAATTTTAAGGAATTATTGGTTTATGAAATAAATAAATACGACACAAAAATAAAATGGACGTACCTGCGTATCGCTTCCACGTTGGCTACCGTTTGTAGCATAAAAAATTATAATAAAAATTAAACCAAAAAAAAAAAGCTTTATTTGCATTAAATTTTGAGTTGAGTGTTTTGTTTTATTTATAGTTACTGTATTTAAAATGAGTCACTCAAACTATAACTTTTCAACACCGCATTTAGGGCCGGTGTACACAACATTATGATTGCAATTAAATTTTAAGGAATTATTGGTTTATGAAATAAATAAATACGACACAAAAATAAAATGGACGTACCTGCGTATCGCTTCCACGTTGGCTACCGTTTGTAGCATAAAAAAATATAATAAAAATTAAATCAAAAAAAAAGCTTTATTTGCATTAAATTTTGAGTTGAGTGTTTTGTTTTATTTATAGTTACTGTATTTAAAATGAGTCACTCAAACTATAACTTTTCAACACCGCATTTAGGGCCGGTGTACACAACATTATGATTGCAATTAAATTTTAAGGAATTATTGGTTTATGAAATAAATAAATACGACACAAAAATAAAATGGACGTACCTGCGTATCGCTTCCACGTTGGCTACCGTTTGTAGCATAAAAAAATATAATAAAAATTAAATCAAAAAAAAAGCTTTATTTGCATTAAATTTTGAGTTGAGTGTTTTGTTTTATTTATAGTTACTGTATTTAAAATGAGTCACTCAAACTATAACTTTTCAACACCGCATTTAGGGCCGGTGTACACAACATTATGATTGCAATTAAATTTTAAGGAATTATTGGTTTATGAAATAAATAAATACGACACAAAAATAAAATGGACGTACCTGCGTATCGCTTCCACGTTGGCTACCGTTTGTAGCATAAAAAAATATAATAAAAATTAAATCAAAAAAAAAGCTTTATTTGCATTAAATTTTGAGTTGAGTGTTTTGTTTTATTTATAGTTACTGTATTTAAAATGAGTCACTCAAACTATAACTTTTCAACACCGCATTTAGGGCCGGTGTACACAACATTATGATTGCAATTAAATTTTAAGGAATTATTGGTTTATGAAATAAATAAATACGACACAAAAATAAAATGGACGTACCTGCGTATCGCTTCCACGTTGGCTACCGTTTGTAGCATAAAAAAATATAATAAAAATTAAATCAAAAAAAAAGCTTTATTTGCATTAAATTTTGAGTTGAGTGTTTTGTTTTATTTATAGTTACTGTATTTAAAATGAGTCACTCAAACTATAACTTTTCAACACCGCATTTAGGGCCGGTGTACACAACATTATGATTGCAATTAAATTTTAAGGAATTATTGGTTTATGAAATAAATAAATACGACACAAAAATAAAATGGACGTACCTGCGTATCGCTTCCACGTTGGCTACCGTTTGTAGCATAAAAAAATATAATAAAAATTAAACCAAAAAAAAAGCTTTATTTGCATTAAATTTTGAGTTGAGTGTTTTGTTTTATTTATAGTTACTGTATTTAAAATGAGTCACTCAAACTATAACTTTTCAACACCGCATTTAGGGCCGGTGTACACAACATTATGATTGCAATTAAATTTTAAGGAATTATTGGTTTATGAAATAAATAAATACGACACAAAAATAAAATGGACGTACCTGCGTATCGCTTCCACGTTGGCTACCGTTTGTAGCATAAAAAAATATAATAAAAATTAAACCAAAAAAAAAGCTTTATTTGCATTAAATTTTGAGTTGAGTGTTTTGTTTTATTTATAGTTACTGTATTTAAAATGAGTCACTCAAACTATAACTTTTCAACACCGCATTTAGGGCCGGTGTACACAACATTATGATTGCAATTAAATTTTAAGGAATTATTGGTTTATGAAATAAATAAATACGACACAAAAATAAAATGGACGTACCTGCGTATCGCTTCCACGTTGGCTACCGTTTGTAGCATAAAAAATTATAATAAAAATTAAACCAAAAAAAAAAAAGCTTTATTTGCATTAAATTTTGAGTTGAGTGTTTTGTTTTATTTATAGTTACTGTATTTAAAATGAGTCACTCAAACTATAACTTTTCAACACCGCATTTAGGGCCGGTGTACACAACATTATGATTGCAATTAAATTTTAAGGAATTATTGGTTTATGAAATAAATAAATACGACACAAAAATAAAATGGACGTACCTGCGTATCGCTTCCACGTTGGCTACCGTTTGTAGCATAAAAAATTATAATAAAAATTAAACCAAAAAAAAAAAAGCTTTATTTGCATTAAATTTTGAGTTGAGTGTTTTGTTTTATTTATAGTTACTGTATTTAAAATGAGTCACTCAAACTATAACTTTTCAACACCGCATTTAGGGCCGGTGTACACAACATTATGATTGCAATTAAATTTTAAGGAATTATTGGTTTATGAAATAAATAAATACGACACAAAAATAAAATGGACGTACCTGCGTATCGCTTCCACGTTGGCTACCGTTTGTAGCATAAAAAAATATAATAAAAATTAAACCAAAAAAAAAGCTTTATTTGCATTAAATTTTGAGTTGAGTGTTTTGTTTTATTTATAGTTACTGTATTTAAAATGAGTCACTCAAACTATAACTTTTCAACACCGCATTTAGGGCCGGTGTACACAACATTATGATTGCAATTAAATTTTAAGGAATTATTGGTTTATGAAATAAATAAATACGACACAAAAATAAAATGGACGTACCTGCGTATCGCTTCCACGTTGGCTACCGTTTGTAGCATAAAAAAATATAATAAAAATTAAATCAAAAAAAAAGCTTTATTTGCATTAAATTTTGAGTTGAGTGTTTTGTTTTATTTATAGTTACTGTATTTAAAATGAGTCACTCAAACTATAACTTTTCAACACCGCATTTAGGGCCGGTGTACACAACATTATGATTGCAATTAAATTTTAAGGAATTATTGGTTTATGAAATAAATAAATACGACACAAAAATAAAATGGACGTACCTGCGTATCGCTTCCACGTTGGCTACCGTTTGTAGCATAAAAAAATATAATAAAAATTAAATCAAAAAAAAAGCTTTATTTGCATTAAATTTTGAGTTGAGTGTTTTGTTTTATTTATAGTTACTGTATTTAAAATGAGTCACTCAAACTATAACTTTTCAACACCGCATTTAGGGCCGGTGTACACAACATTATGATTGCAATTAAATTTTAAGGAATTATTGGTTTATGAAATAAATAAATACGACACAAAAATAAAATGGACGTACCTGCGTATCGCTTCCACGTTGGCTACCGTTTGTAGCATAAAAAAATATAATAAAAATTAAATCAAAAAAAAAGCTTTATTTGCATTAAATTTTGAGTTGAGTGTTTTGTTTTATTTATAGTTACTGTATTTAAAATGAGTCACTCAAACTATAACTTTTCAACACCGCATTTAGGGCCGGTGTACACAACATTATGATTGCAATTAAATTTTAAGGAATTATTGGTTTATGAAATAAATAAATACGACACAAAAATAAAATGGACGTACCTGCGTATCGCTTCCACGTTGGCTACCGTTTGTAGCATAAAAAAATATAATAAAAATTAAATCAAAAAAAAAGCTTTATTTGCATTAAATTTTGAGTTGAGTGTTTTGTTTTATTTATAGTTACTGTATTTAAAATGAGTCACTCAAACTATAACTTTTCAACACCGCATTTAGGGCCGGTGTACACAACATTATGATTGCAATTAAATTTTAAGGAATTATTGGTTTATGAAATAAATAAATACGACACAAAAATAAAATGGACGTACCTGCGTATCGCTTCCACGTTGGCTACCGTTTGTAGCATAAAAAATTATAATAAAAATTAAACCAAAAAAAAAAAAGCTTTATTTGCATTAAATTTTGAGTTGAGTGTTTTGTTTTATTTATAGTTACTGTATTTAAAATGAGTCACTCAAACTATAACTTTTCAACACCGCATTTAGGGCCGGTGTACACAACATTATGATTGCAATTAAATTTTAAGGAATTATTGGTTTATGAAATAAATAAATACGACACAAAAATAAAATGGACGTACCTGCGTATCGCTTCCACGTTGGCTACCGTTTGTAGCATAAAAAAATATAATAAAAATTAAATCAAAAAAAAAGCTTTATTTGCATTAAATTTTGAGTTGAGTGTTTTGTTTTATTTATAGTTACTGTATTTAAAATGAGTCACTCAAACTATAACTTTTCAACACCGCATTTAGGGCCGGTGTACACAACATTATGATTGCAATTAAATTTTAAGGAATTATTGGTTTATGAAATAAATAAATACGACACAAAAATAAAATGGACGTACCTGCGTATCGCTTCCACGTTGGCTACCGTTTGTAGCATAAAAAAATATAATAAAAATTAAACCAAAAAAAAAGCTTTATTTGCATTAAATTTTGAGTTGAGTGTTTTGTTTTATTTATAGTTACTGTATTTAAAATGAGTCACTCAAACTATAACTTTTCAACACCGCATTTAGGGCCGGTGTACACAACATTATGATTGCAATTAAATTTTAAGGAATTATTGGTTTATGAAATAAATAAATACGACACAAAAATAAAATGGACGTACCTGCGTATCGCTTCCACGTTGGCTACCGTTTGTAGCATAAAAAAATATAATAAAAATTAAACCAAAAAAAAAGCTTTATTTGCATTAAATTTTGAGTTGAGTGTTTTGTTTTATTTATAGTTACTGTATTTAAAATGAGTCACTCAAACTATAACTTTTCAACACCGCATTTAGGGCCGGTGTACACAACATTATGATTGCAATTAAATTTTAAGGAATTATTGGTTTATGAAATAAATAAATACGACACAAAAATAAAATGGACGTACCTGCGTATCGCTTCCACGTTGGCTACCGTTTGTAGCATAAAAAATTATAATAAAAATTAAACCAAAAAAAAAAAAGCTTTATTTGCATTAAATTTTGAGTTGAGTGTTTTGTTTTATTTATAGTTACTGTATTTAAAATGAGTCACTCAAACTATAACTTTTCAACACCGCATTTAGGGCCGGTGTACACAACATTATGATTGCAATTAAATTTTAAGGAATTATTGGTTTATGAAATAAATAAATACGACACAAAAATAAAATGGACGTACCTGCGTATCGCTTCCACGTTGGCTACCGTTTGTAGCATAAAAAATTATAATAAAAATTAAACCAAAAAAAAAAAAGCTTTATTTGCATTAAATTTTGAGTTGAGTGTTTTGTTTTATTTATAGTTACTGTATTTAAAATGAGTCACTCAAACTATAACTTTTCAACACCGCATTTAGGGCCGGTGTACACAACATTATGATTGCAATTAAATTTTAAGGAATTATTGGTTTATGAAATAAATAAATACGACACAAAAATAAAATGGACGTACCTGCGTATCGCTTCCACGTTGGCTACCGTTTGTAGCATAAAAAAATATAATAAAAATTAAACCAAAAAAAAAGCTTTATTTGCATTAAATTTTGAGTTGAGTGTTTTGTTTTATTTATAGTTACTGTATTTAAAATGAGTCACTCAAACTATAACTTTTCAACACCGCATTTAGGGCCGGTGTACACAACATTATGATTGCAATTAAATTTTAAGGAATTATTGGTTTATGAAATAAATAAATACGACACAAAAATAAAATGGACGTACCTGCGTATCGCTTCCACGTTGGCTACCGTTTGTAGCATAAAAAATTATAATAAAAATTAAACCAAAAAAAAAAAGCTTTATTTGCATTAAATTTTGAGTTGAGTGTTTTGTTTTATTTATAGTTACTGTATTTAAAATGAGTCACTCAAACTATAACTTTTCAACACCGCATTTAGGGCCGGTGTACACAACATTATGATTGCAATTAAATTTTAAGGAATTATTGGTTTATGAAATAAATAAATACGACACAAAAATAAAATGGACGTACCTGCGTATCGCTTCCACGTTGGCTACCGTTTGTAGCATAAAAAAATATAATAAAAATTAAACCAAAAAAAAAGCTTTATTTGCATTAAATTTTGAGTTGAGTGTTTTGTTTTATTTATAGTTACTGTATTTAAAATGAGTCACTCAAACTATAACTTTTCAACACCGCATTTAGGGCCGGTGTACACAACATTATGATTGCAATTAAATTTTAAGGAATTATTGGTTTATGAAATAAATAAATACGACACAAAAATAAAATGGACGTACCTGCGTATCGCTTCCACGTTGGCTACCGTTTGTAGCATAAAAAATTATAATAAAAATTAAACCAAAAAAAAAAAAGCTTTATTTGCATTAAATTTTGAGTTGAGTGTTTTGTTTTATTTATAGTTACTGTATTTAAAATGAGTCACTCAAACTATAACTTTTCAACACCGCATTTAGGGCCGGTGTACACAACATTATGATTGCAATTAAATTTTAAGGAATTATTGGTTTATGAAATAAATAAATACGACACAAAAATAAAATGGACGTACCTGCGTATCGCTTCCACGTTGGCTACCGTTTGTAGCATAAAAAATTATAATAAAAATTAAACCAAAAAAAAAAAAGCTTTATTTGCATTAAATTTTGAGTTGAGTGTTTTGTTTTATTTATAGTTACTGTATTTAAAATGAGTCACTCAAACTATAACTTTTCAACACCGCATTTAGGGCCGGTGTACACAACATTATGATTGCAATTAAATTTTAAGGAATTATTGGTTTATGAAATAAATAAATACGACACAAAAATAAAATGGACGTACCTGCGTATCGCTTCCACGTTGGCTACCGTTTGTAGCATAAAAAAATATAATAAAAATTAAACCAAAAAAAAAAGCTTTATTTGCATTAAATTTTGAGTTGAGTGTTTTGTTTTATTTATAGTTACTGTATTTAAAATGAGTCACTCAAACTATAACTTTTCAAGACCGCATTTAGGGCCGGTGTACACAACATTATGATTGCAATTAAATTTTAAGGAATTATTGGTTTATGAAATAAATAAATACGACACAAAAATAAAATGGACGTACCTGCGTATCGCTTCCACGTTGGCTACCGTTTGTAGCATTAAAAAAAATATAATAAAAATTAAACCAAAAAAAAAAAGCTTTATTTGCATTAAATTTTGAGTTGAGTGTTTTGTTTTATTTATAGTTACTGTATTTAAAATGAGTCACTCAAACTATAACTTTTCAAGACCGCATTTAGAGCCGGTGTACACAACATTATGATTGCAATTAAATTTTAAGGAATTATTGGTTTATGAAATAAATAAATACGACACAAAAATAAAATGGACGTACCTGCGTATCGCTTCCACGTTGGCTACCGTTTGTAGCATAAAAAAATATAATAAAAATTAAACCAAAAAAAAAAGCTTTATTTGCATTAAATTTTGAGTTGAGTGTTTTGTTTTATTTATAGTTACTGTATTTAAAATGAGTCACTCAAACTATAACTTTTCAACACCGCATTTGGAGCCGGTGTACACAACATTATGATTGCAATTAAATTTTAAGGAATTATTGGTTTGTGAAATAAATAAATACGACACAAAAATAAAATGGACGTACCTGCGTATCGCTTCCACGTTGGCTACCGTTTGTAGCATTAAAAAAAATATAATAAAAATGAAACCAAAAAAAAAAGCTTTATTTGCATTAAATTTTGAGCAAGCCACTTTCATCAATTGAAATTAAAGACAAAATCAGTACGTGGCAATAAATTGTTTGAGTGTTTTATTTTATTTATAGTTACTGAATTTAAAATGTGTCACTCAAACTATGACTTTTCAACACCGTGCTTAGAGCCGGTGTACACAACATTATAATTGCAATTAAATTTTAAAAAATTATTGGTTTGTGAAATAAAAAAAATACGACACAAAAATAAAATGGACGTACCTGTGTATCGCTTCCACGTTGGCTACCGTTTGTAGCATAAAAAAAATTTATAATAAAAATGAAACCAAAAAAAAAGCTTTATTTGCATTAAATTTTGAGCAAGTCACTTTCATCGATTGAAATTAAAGACAAAATTAATACGTGGCAATAAATTATTTGAGTGTTTGATTTAATTTTTAGTTACTGAATTAAAAATGAGTCACTCAAACTATGACTTTTCAACACCGTATTTAGAGCCGGTGTACACAACATTATAATTGCAATTAAATTTTAAGGAATTATTGATTTGTGAAATAAAAAAAATACGACACAAAAATAAAATGGACGTACCTGTGTATCGCTTCCACGTTGGCTACCGTTTGTAGCATAAAAAAAATTTATAATAAAAATGAAACCAAAAAAAAAGCTTTATTTGCATTAAATTTAGAGCAAGCCACTTTCTTCGATTGAAATTAAAGACAAAATCAGTACGTGGCAATAAATTGTTTGAGTGTTTTATTTTATTTATAGTTACTGTATTTAAAATGTAGTCACTCAAACTATGACTTTTCAACACCGCATTTAAAAAATTAAAACGCACGTCTGCTACCGTTTGTAGCAAGACAATGAAAATAAATTAACCGCAAACTTACCCTTTAATCCGGATTGTTTCCTCCTTAAAGACCATTCCATTGGCACTAACACACACAAACACTAACCGCGATCACCGAATTTAAAATTTAAACCGAAAAATTTAGATTTGCTTGAGCACACGTCCGTTCGCGACAGCGGCAAGTAACAAACTGAATAAATTAAACGAAACGGCACAATAATTTAAATAAACCGCCTCGCCTCGCCTCGCCTCGCGCTCCCGATCTGACCCGTGCCACTGCTCGCTGTCGACTGCGGCGCTCTCGCCTACTGCGACGCACACCTAACCTCGGTACGCGTCATGGATGTGACGTCACACGAGTCTAAAACAGTTCATCACCAGAAATATTCACTGGCACATTCCGTCAAATTTAAACATTCACGCAGAGAATTATTCAAAATAGAACAGTATTGATATAGAAAAATTAATTATGACAAACGTATTTGTCTATAAACATCTGAAATTAATAAAATTTTTGCAGTTATGATGGAAAAATAAAAATGCATGTTTTTATTTAAACAGAAACTGGCAATGTGAAATTTTGTTGCGAAAATTAGTGCGCCTTGCAATAAATTGTATTAGTTTTGTCTTTAGAAAATTCGGTTTTATAAGTAAGGTTATGTTATCATTTGTAAATGTCAAATCTTTCACGTTTATAGATTGTGTGTCCGTTTCTGCTCTTTTAGAGCGTTATTAATTATTATTGAATATATTATGGGCCGATAAATCTACCTTTGAGTCAACGACATAAACTTTAGTAAGTTTTATTAAAATGTATATAGGGCAAAAATGTACTTCTCGTGTCAAACATTTCAATGAAAAAGGGTGTTTAATTGTTTATAAAAGGCGTGTTTACGTGTGTTGAGTTTACCACGTAATAAAACATAAAGCACAACAACTTTTCTATAAAAGCATTTTGCAAAATTCTTATTTATTATTTTCACTATTTTCCTCCTTTCCTTTGTGGAAACGAGCCGGTGATGTAAAAGTTTGGTGCGAAAATTAGTGGTATCGCCACAAATTGTGTTAATTTTAAGTCTCCTGAAAATTCCGTTTTAAAAGTAGGGTTATGTTATCATCTGGAAACGTCAAAATTTTTACTTTTACAAATTTTGTGTCCGTTTCTGCTCTTTTAGAGCGTTATTAATTATTATTGAATATGTTTAAGGGCAAATAAATCTACCTTGAGTCATCGACATAAACTTCAGTGTGATTTATTGAAATGCATACAAGGCTAAAATGAACGTCTCGTGTCAAACATTTTCATGAAAAAGGGTGTTTAATTGTTTATAAAAGACGCCTTAATGTGAGTTAGGTTTACCACGTAATAAAACAAAAAGTACAACAACTTTTCTATAAAAGCATTTTGCAAAATTCTTAATTATTATTTTTACTATTTTCCTCCTTTCCTGTAATAACTAAAAAAAATCAGTTTGCATTGCTTGAATATGAGAATAAAAAATGCAGAAATTAAATGCAGTAAGTTGTAATTTGTAATAGAAACACATTAGAATGGTCAGGAGATGTTCTACAAATGTCATATGCAAGTCAGCGTAACAGCTTATTGATGTTTTTATAATGATTTACGATTATTGTGATAATTTTCCTGTTGTGAACTAGGCTGTAAAAACGTGAATGGTGCTATATAGCTCCATGTGTGCAAAAATTGTCTGGTCGACTGTAATCTTCATGGTGCCAGCACCATTTCTGGTGCTGTATGTTTTCACCGACATCTGACATTTTTAAAAACTACCATGGCGGCACAACCGGTGTTAGTGTTTTGGCTTTTTTCTCTTCCCAATGTTTTCTAACGTTAATTTGTGCCTTTTCAGTCAATTTCTCGTGTTTCCGTGAAAAACGGTATTAATTCGTGTTTAGAAACCGTCTCTTTACGAAATTTCCATAAACAGTTTTTAGGTTATGTAAACTTTTTGATTGTTTTCATGATGTCGGGTTCAAAGAGCCAAGGAACACCCGAAGTTCTAATGCAGTTGGACAAAAATGAGCTGCAAAGCATCAAAGTGAAGATTACTAGAAGAAATGTTAACAAGCCGTATAATACGGCCCTTCTTCAGCGGGGTTTGGAGGACCCCGCTGACCTTAAAGTTCATTTAAGACCTGGTAATTGGTTTTCATAGTCTTGACGAAGTTTGCTCTACTTCTGTAGTTTCTCCGATTGCAATAATTATTACAGGTTTTTGTAATTATTTTTATTTAGGATAATAAAGAAGAACACAAATTTTGAAGACACTTGACTACGACAAAGGCCAGCGCTACGACGTAACAATTTGCATAAAAACAGTCAGAAAATTTCATACAAAAATGTAAGTTCTTTCTAGATTAATAAATTATCTATAATTAGTTTTTTCCTGATTAATTTAATTTAATTTTCTAACGTCACGTCCATAAATGCTTATTTGATGCTGAAGTTTTCATGTTTTTCAATAGTGCATGTTGCAAGGATCAAGCAAGAAGACGGAGGAATTGAAGAAGAATTGTTATAAAAAAAATTATCAATTTAGTTTGACATTATAATCAAATAACTTTACATTGCATGTACGTAAAATTTTATTTGTTTTGAGTAAAAGTCATTCATTAAAATTAACTTAAGTTGCATGCCATTATTTTGAGTAATTTTTATTATTTTGTAAATTTCTTTAAATTGGAAGAAAATGGAGAAGAAAGAAGAGCAGAAGACCCAAGAAGCCATTGTTTGGAAGACTTGTTATTTGTCCAATTGTTTTTGTAGCAGTAAAATTTTTTAATCAATTTAAATTATTACGAAGAATCGTAACATTAATAATAATTTTTTGTTCATTTAAATTATTCTAAAAAGTCGCTTCAAGTTTTTTAATAATTTCACTGATTATTCCTATTAATTTTTTTCGTAAATTTAAATTTCTTTAAACTGGGGGAAGATGAACGAAGAATGAAGACACGGAGCCGAACCTGAAGAATTTTATTTATGTCAATAATTGTTAATTTAATTCGTTCGAAAAAGTCATTTCATCAAATGAGAGAACCGCTTGATTTCAGATGAAGGCGTCCGCCCCATTTTTGACCGCGAAGACGTCCGTGTAAATCTCAGATTTAGTGATAGCCCCCCTGTAAATCCCCCAAAACCCGGAAACGACAAAGCCAGGAGTCGAAGTCCGGCGAGACATCGCAGTCCCCAGCCCCACACCTCCCGGGATTACCCCAGACGTCGTGATTACCACTCACCGAGACATCGGTACTTCCCCCAAACAAACCACAAAAATTCCAATAACGTAATTTCAGACGTAGTAGTTCACGGTCGAAAAAAGTGGTTTACAAGACTTCGCCCCCTCGTTACAGACGTAGCAGATCGCCGAGGCGAAGCCGCGACAGGTCCCCCAGAGACAGGTACCGGAGGCGTACTCGGAGCCCCTCCCCCTATCGCCGGTCCCGGTATAGTAGATCGCCTGATTACCGACGGTATGACCGGCGGAGTCGTTCCCCCAAAAGGCACAGATACACTCCCGAGAGAGATAGACATGAAATCGCGTACCAACCGGCGGGGATTCCCCCCTATTTACAAGTGAGTGGTTTTAGGTTTGTTGGGTTGGTGGTAATGGTTTTACAGGGGCCTGAAATGTGGATACCTGCTCCGAGGATTCCACCGATGATACCGCCGATGGCTTTTCCGTACCCCCCTTTGAGGCATCCGATGATGTATCGGGGGCCCCCTTTCAGGCCTAGGATTATTTATAATAATCCCAGACCTAGAGTGACGCAAGCCATTGCAAGTGCGACTGTTACAACAACCACGACAACGGCAACGCCTGAAGTTACGGAGTGTGAGAGTGAAGGACAGAACGATAATAATGTAACTGAAGAAACGACTGATGAAAATAAATAGTTTATGTATTACAAAACGCACGACCTACTTGATGGATAGCTAATTTTGCGGCGGGTTTTGAAAAATAATAGAGGGCGCCACGTTAAGGGAATGTGTTGAAATTCACCACATTTAAGCTGTCAATTTCCCAGATTGCTAGATTTTTTAAACAGGTGAATAAAAATACCGGGTGTCTTTTAAAGTCAGAGGCAAAAAAGTCTGATTATTGGCACCACGGCTATCTTGTTATTATAACAATTTGGTATTTTTTTGTTACGGATTAGCAATATTTCGAGTTTTTTACTCAAAACATGCTCAAACACTTGAAAAAAAAAACAAGAATTACATGATCTTCGAACATATCTTGGTTTGTTTAAAAAAAAAAAACAATTCCGAAGTCATATAACAAAATACCAAAAACAGGATATTCCAAATTACATCGCCCACCAAAAAATAAATACCTAACATCATAGCTTTAAAGCTGATAAGAAACGAAACCAAATCATTTTTTTTCTACCGTTTTCTTCCTTTTTTAAAATAGTATAAGTAACGCATATACAACTTAAAAAAATGAATTAATAGCTTGTGTTTGCTCGATTCTATTCGACTCACAAAAATCTGGGTTGTTGTGATTTTTCAAATTAAACATAGCTCTGACTTGTCAATTAAAACTTTGTATTTAGATGATATTTAGTCTTCAGCACATCGTATTAGAACTTTTGTTACTCTCTAAAATAAAAACCTTTAATTGTCCGTTTGGAGAGGTGTCCGCTAATGGGAGGTTTTGTTACGTTCCTACAAAAATGTCCGTTGTGAAGGGGTGTCCGTTCAGGAGGTTACACTGTATTAAGTAATCGTTACAAAGGCGCGAACAAAGTGGTTTGTCTGATTCACTGATTTGTTGCTAGATTGCTTAACTATTTTTTTTGTATCTGAAATATAGAGGTGCATGTTGCTGTCCAAATCTCTGAAATATTTTTAGATTCATTCTTTTTTAGAAAATAATATTTTGTTTTCGCGTTCATCTTTTCTTGATTTTTCTAAACTGAAGTAAGTAGTCTTTAAAACATCCGTATCCTCACTTACAGACTTCACAAGGCATTGTTTTGGTAGAATTTAACAGCTTATTCACCGACTTTTTTAACTGATTTATTTAGATAAGAATTGGTTTGTTATATGGAGGTGAATGACAGTAGCGTATAAAAATAAAAAACACCGAATTGTAAATCGTTTAATTAGAAAAAATCCTGATTTAAAATAAGTTATAAAACACAATTCAATTGATGACAAGTTTGAGAAAAATTCATTTAAACGCAACCGTGTCCAACATCGCCCCTAAACACTGTACAATATTATTAGTCATCAACAAATCAACTTTCTCCTCAAGATGCCGTTTCGGATCCTGTTTCCCGACATTTTTAATCGCCAACTGCTCCGGCGTCATCTTCTCCTCTTCCTCCAGCGCCTTGTTATAATTTTTGGCCAATTCTAAAACATCAGCGACTGTTTTTTCATTAATCCCGCAATTATTTTTATAATCTGCGAGGATTAAGCCATCCATCCACGACTTCTTATGCAGATTGAGTAACATCTTTTGCTCTAATTCATTCTTCCGGTAGTTTATACTAATAGAGTAGTAGTGTCTGTTCAAACCGTGAATCAGCGCTTGAACTGACGGCTTCTGCAAGTGCCCCAAATTGGACGTCGTCTGGCGGGGCTCCTGCCCCAGGACCATCATATTCGGGTTGATTAACCTAAAGGCATCGATGACGACTTTGCCCTTGACTGACTGGATGGGGTCCACGACCACGGCCACCGCCCGCTCACTCAGGGCTTCAAACGACTGCTGGGTGTTGATATCCACCCCCGACAGCCAGCACCCGAACCCGGGATGGGAGTGGTACCACCCGACGACCATCTCCGGGCGGCCCGTTTGGCGCAACATGTCCAGCATTTTGGCCTGGAAGACGGGGTCCACGGCCTCCACACTGACCCCAGTCCCGGTCTGGGGCATCGCGAACACGTCGATCACCCTCACGGTGTAGTCATCAACGAATTCACCTGAAGTTTTCGGTAAAATTGATTGTGCAAAGTCATGATGGAACTCACCCAACATCAGGCCCATGACTTCCATGGGGACCCCAGCCCGGCCATGCTTCAACATCTTCAAAAGGGCCAACGACGAGATGTACACTTGCTCGGCCGTGTCCACCACGGGGGCGTCCGACGGAGGGGGCGCCTGAGACAGGCCCGGCATTCCGCCACCCAAACGAAGCAAACGATCCATTTTACTCAACTAAACACAAATTCAAGATTCTGTCAAAAATTGCAAATCATGACGTTTGAATGACATCCGACAGTTGACATACCGGTATTGTAACTCTCTGCGATGGCAAACGACGCGCAAAAAAAGAATCTCCTGCACGAGAAGTACGCAAGTGGGCCCCACGGACTGGGTAAGAACGGCACTATTGTTCAATTGAGTAAATTCGAGTGCGAAAGCACCTTCTTTGACTCTGTTGACCGGGACGTATCAGTTACCGACCGAGCAACCAAACGCAACAAAAGGCGGTTAATTTGAATTGGTTTCAGGGGACCCCAACGACCGCACACTGCGAAGGGTTGAGATCGACGTTATGATCCCGAAAAAAATGCGCGAGATTGCACGAGACGAAAAATGCACCGATGCCGTCGAGAAATTCACCGAATGTTGCAAAAATAACAACATTTTGATGACTTTCATGTGTCGTAAAGAGAACGCAGCACTGAAAGAATGTCTGACTCGTTGGTATGAAGATGAAGATTTTAAAAATCGGTGCAAGGAGGAGTATTTAAACGAAAGGAGTGAATACAGGAGGACGGGAGTTACGCAAAAACAGAAACAAAGAATGGCAACTTCCATGTAATTTTTTTTTGTAGTAACTAAGTAGTAATAAATTAATTTTGGTCCATTTGGGGGGTCCACCGCTTCATTATTGTTTCCTTGATCGTAAACTTGCCAATCTCGTTGAAGGGGATTGAGTCGGGGGAAACACCGGGGCACACAATCTCGCAAATCAGCAGTTCCTTAAAAAAACAATAGGGTGATGTGCACAACTGCACAGTTATTGGACAGGGATAAATAAGGTCTCTTGATTTCATATTGCTATGACATAACGCGCAAACTATTTCTTCTATTGTGTTTCTTTGAAATATAAAACAGCTTCAGCAGAACGGTCGTGACTTTCAGAGTTTAATTTTTTCAATGAGACTAATATTTCATTTAAAACTTTTTTCATTGCAAATGTAGCAAAAACTTGGTCTTCACCGGTCAATTTTTTGTTTACTATACTGTTATAGTTTGCCACTAAATCCAATAACTCAAAAAAATTATCTGTTTGAAGTTGTAGCAGTGTATCGCAAAATATCTGCTATTACTGGCAATGTACTCTCGATTTTTCTGTACAAGTGCTGAGAAATGCTAATAATAAAGATAAAGTCTCTGTTATAAGGATGACAACAGTGAATATTAGCTGGATAAGTTAATATATGCCAGTGAGGAAGAAATAGAAGCAGAAAGTGACAAAACTAAAGAAGAAGAAGAAAAAAAGAAAAGATTCGGAACACAAAGAATAAAAAACTAAAGAACAAAATGACTAGAGTGATCGTGATTGAGATGAGTGACGTGAATTATTAATTAAGTATTAGATTGGATTTGAAATTTTGTTGGAAATTATACAACAAATAACTATTTTGGTCATTAGATCCCTGTCCAATAACTAGTTCCGGCGTCCAATAACTATAATTTTTGCAATAAATAAATAAAAATTATCTGTATCTTTACTCTGAAAAGGGTATAATTATTTTTTTAGTTGAGATTTTTGCTAACTGTCCAATAACTGTGCACTTTACCCGCATTCGAATTTTACTCACTTTCCGGGCCGTTTCACACAACCGGTTCAACCCCATCAGGTGGGTTTTTCTCATGGAACGTCTGTTCTGGCTTTTTATCGGTTTTAAATCCCCATCAACGACACAAATTATCACGACATAAGACGCATGATAAAAAGGCGGCCCTTGTTTGTATAACACTAGAAAACGAAACAAATCAATACGATTAAAACACCCAAACGTGAATTTTTACGAAAATCGCCCCCAAATTTAATCCCGGGTTTCACGACCCAATTCTTCGCTCTGAAATAGTAATAGGCGATGTAGTTCTGAGCGAAATATTTGTCGCTCTTTTTGAAAACTTCCCACAATTGTTCGGGACTTAAACACACTTCGTCGTACACATCGAGACAGTTTATTGCAGTGGCGAGAAAAAACGCCTCTTCAAGCCCCAAATTAACACTTTCCCGCAGTCCCGACGAATCCAAGCGAAATTCGGGCCTGAAATTGGTCAAATCGTCCAAGTCGTCCGACAACACCACAATTTTGCGCGGCTTATCGTTCGCGTGTCGTTTGCGGTTCTCATACACCCGTTTGAAGACAATCTCGGGTTGTTTCACCCCGAAATGGGGGTAGTTCCGGGACAAGTTGGCTTTACCGAAATAACCCATCGAAATGACCGTTTTCATGTCGTCGGGATCGTCGAGAGTGACGCAAAAGCCGTTGAAAAACCCCCTGATCCGGTGCGAGACCAACGGCAATGCCGGGCTTGGTCGCAGTTTGCAGTTTTTCTTAGGCCTGGGGGCGTTCATTTCAAATCCGGGCGCGTGGTCACAGTCGCGCCAACCCAACCCGGCTTGCTGTCTCACTCCAACGTGCACTATCGCCGGGCCATTTGTGGCCGTTGGGTTGGCACCGCGTGTCAATAATCACAAGACTTGTCAGGTGTTGTCGAAAAACAGGATTCAGGTTTAGTGGCGTTTTTCCGGGATAAAGTGCCAGGTTTTGTGCGAAAATGTCCTCGTCGCAAGTTCCCGCAGGGGCGGACCCTAAAATCAAGGAGATTATCACTTCGCTGGATGACGAAAAAATAGGTTAGTCGGGACTGGGGTTTTGTCCCGTTAGGGACACTCGGGACGTACCAAAAACGGGACAAGTGCCCCAAATGTGTTCAGTTTTTGGGAATTCTCCCGTTTTTGGCGAGAAAATCGGGCTGAGCACACTCACGTGACACTTGAGTATCGAACCAGTGGTACCAAACATTGTTTGATTTGTGTTGGTTTTGGCGAAATTCCCGGTTTTTAATCAGAATGTGGGCGATTTCAGACATGCTGGCGGCGACTAGTGTCTTGCAGCAGCGGGCCACCGATATTCGGGCCCAAAAAGTCAACTGGCAGTCGTACTTCCAGTAAGTGCCCCCTTTTGCCCCCTGTAGCACTTCTGATCGGTTGGTTTAGGTCGCAGATGATATCGCAGGACGACCATCAATTTATCGCAGCGTTTGATGTGTCCGATAGCGCAAAACGCGAGAAATTGCTCCAAACTGATCGCCTGCAGTGTGCACAAACCTTCCTCAATTTGCTGGGGCATGTCTCCAAGGACCAGACGTTGCAATACATCCTTGTCCTCATCGATGACATGCTGCAGGTGAGTTGCTGGGTTGATCTAAAGATAGTAGACTTGACGTCACGAGGTTGCCACCAGTGCTTGTGTTAATAGCGTTTATTATGAATTTTCGGAGATAAAAAAGTCAATTATTAGCTCAAAACACAATTATTCAAACACTTACAAAGAAAATTACATTACGATTATTCTGAGAGAATTATTTTGCGTTTTCTTCTATTATCTGAGACCTAGGAATGGTTTTTTAAGGATTCCGGCTGATAAAATGTTACTGCTTTTACTTTATTCATGATAACAACCATATGGCGTTGAACATGGTAAAAAATATAAAACAAAAACGTAATTACACTTTACAAAATATTAAAACTCACTGACAAAAACGTGTTTACAGGGAACTGGCTGGATTATATACCTGGTTTGTTACTCCGTTCCCCAAATATTTAAATATTTATTTATCACCGGAGTAATTAATGACCGACCAATATTATTTCAAATGCATTCTCATAAATAAACTTTCGTCCGTCGTACCAGAAATAAAAGCAAAACATTTATTTAGGTACCTTGTATTTTTAATGAAATCACAATTCTCATTTATTCAAAAGAATGTTTATCCCAAAGAAATTTCAAAATCTCTGAAATCTTCTCTTATAAATCTAGCCATGTATTAGACATCTGTTTGCATCGTCAGGGGTGATCATAAATTATGTTTGAAGTCCGGGTCTAATTGTTTGCGGTTACTTTTTATGGGGGAGTTGTAAATTATCTCTTGCTCACTCGATTTTCGATTGCAAATAAGGCTACTCTGTGGAGGTGTTATTTACAAACATTTTTTCATCGGACTTGAAATTATCGGGTTAAACAACAAGAACAAATTTATTGGCCATTTAAAAAATTCGAAAAAAACCTCTTAAAATGCGTTTTCTAGAAATTCTTAACTTTAGTCAAACTTTCTCTACCTTTATTAAAGTTTGTAGGTAACCTATCGCATATCTAAAATGGCCGATAAACAGGAAAAAAATCTCTTTTACATGATACCAAGTTTATGAAAATATGTTTGATAGTTTTTGAGGTACAGTGGTAGTCATTTACATTGGAATTCCTATAAGAGATTTCACTCCGGACGGCTCTTAAACCCTTACTAAAATAAATTTAAAAATATATCACAAAACATCGATTGATTCTTGGTAAAACTCAGTTAGGGTATAAAAGCATTTGCTTAAAAAATATAACTTTAAACCTTGTTTAAATTTTTTCAAGCAGTACGAATAAGTTGACTTTCGAAAATGGTTAAAAAAATTATTAATTTAATTTTTTGAGTATTTATGGACTATTTTTAATTTTGTTTGATCTTGGAGCAAATAGTGTTAATTTGGGATTGTTTTTAATAAATAATGCACATTCGAGGAGGTCACCGTTAAGATGTATTTTTTAAATAATGGCCTACTAGATGTTTGCGAGTATAAGGGTGTGGATGTTAACATTATTTCTTAAGACGCGGAATTGGAAGCATATCGAGCTTAATTTAGTTAAAAAAAATTCAATATATAAACTCCAGGTCAGTTTTTTTATCAAGAAATTTAGCACTTCCTGAAGAAATTGGTCTATAGTTGTTTGAAATAATTTTGTCTCCTATTTTTGTGTACTAATGTAAAAAAACTCTCTTTTAATTTTTATGGAAAAATTCCTTGTGAGAAACATAAATTACAAATATATGCAAGTAGTTCTGATATGAAGTCGTTAATAATTTTTCAGAATTTTGTAGGAATGCCGTCAGTGCCAACTGCTTTAGTATTTTTTATAATGTTAATTATTTCATTATTATCTGTTGCATGTAGATATATGGATTTGTTCACAGCTTGAGAGGAACTAATGTATCTGTACTCAATGATGTTAATACAGCATCCTGGTCACTTTGATTGCAATTTTTAAACCTTCTAATACTGATTCCGTTTACTGATATTAGGAACATTTTTTATAACATTCTACGCTTCTTTAAGTTATGTTATTTACAGCATATGTTATTTGATTTTCGTTAACAAGGCGTTTGGCATTTTTTATAGTAATTTTTAATATTCTTGCGTATTCATCAAACATTATTTTAGTATTAAACGAACCATTTTTATATTTATAGTAAAGTTCTTTTTTTGTTTGACTCGAAATTTTTATTCGGTAGTGATCCAATATTGTAACACAGATTTATTGTTGACATTCTTTGCTAATTTGATGTCACTGATTCCAAAGCTACCATTTATTTTGTAGTATCACATCAACTTTTGAAAAATAGTGGTGATTTTTTAAAGTAAATTATATAAAACTTAAAAATAAATCAAACTATTGTTTTAGTAATTATGCAGTTATTAAAAAAATAGAAAATAGTACAAAACAAAGGAAAAGGAAAACAAAAAGTACTCCTGGACCTAGATGTATTCGGAGAAGAATGAAAAGAAAATTAGAGAAAAAAACTCATTTTTTTAAATTACCTAGCCCCCCCATTTGTGAATACTTTTTGTAATACACGACGTTGTATTATTTTATAGTCCGTAAATATCTGGACAAATAAAAAAAATGTTTAAAAATAATTGGATATCTCTTAATTTAATTTAAATAATGTATACGTAATGTACAGATGTCTCAGCAAGTTGGTAAAGTGTATTATTATTAATGTTGAAATACTGAATAAAATTTGTACAAATTTTAGACGAATCACACGCATGTTGGTGACTTCCACACCAATTTCGAAATGCAGAAAAGCTAAGAAGTAAAATTTATCAACAAAAAGTAGAAACATAATTTTATTATGAATTGAAAACAAAACTTCATCTCCTATTTGACCTCCTTGGGGGTTGAATTTCCAAAAGTTATAAGTTATGGACATTTCTTTCTATCACCCCCTGTTTAACTGACCCTAGGTTTCTAGAACCATTTATCGTTAGATAAATTTTATCGGTATAAAAATTATGGAACCGATAAAATTTATCCAACAATAACTTGTTCTAGAAACCGGGGGTTTCTTTTTTGGAAGTGGAATTTTTGAAAGTCCTAAATTAAAATTTTCATAAATCCTGTAACCTCCTTCATTTTTTAATCGAAAGTCTAAAAATTAATTAAATTAAATATCAAACGAAAATTACAAACTTTCATCCTCAAGTTTCCCTGTTTAATTTTTTTTGTGAAAACTTAAAAAAATCATATCTCCCTTATTATAAAATATACACATTTAAAACAAGACGTTACACAGGCACTTTTTACGCAGCATTTAATAATGTTGTCAGTGTTTTTTTTAACTATTTGTCTAGTTGCATACGAGTGTATTTTTTAAGTGAAAATCTTGACTGAATTTTTTTTGATTAATTTATTTTTTTGATTTGATGTATCTGTTTGTGTAATCCATTATTTTTGAATATTAAAAAATAAAACATTTTTTTTTCTATAGTAAGTAGGCCATGAATAATTTTGGAACTTCAGTTATAAAACTATGAAAAATCTATTAACCAACAAGTATTTGTTATTTAATAATGTTTTAAACATTAATTAATCCAAAAACAGCGTAATAAGTTATTAGATCTTTTTTGAGATTAATAAAAATTATTTGCTTTTAGATATAAAATGGCAAGCTTGTATTGTCATTGTATTTTCTAATTAAACATGGAATTTTGGAAAGGAAAAAAAAATATTAACTGATTGCCTGTCAATAAAATTTTATTTTACAATAAATGCCATCTCTTGTAAAAAAATATTGACGTTATCAACATAACCTTATTGTAGTTCACTAAATCGTAAAAAAGTGTTACTCAGTGGTAGTGACAGTTTTCTGCACATTTTTTTATGTACAATTTGTTCAATTGACTTTAAAAATAACTTTAACATAGCTTATTTGTATAATTTCACATTTTTATTTTAATAAACGTTCATAAAACTTCTAGATTATTCACGCCTTGTATGTGAAACAATTCTTACATGGTCAACTACTATCAAATATTATATTTATATATTTTTCAGATCAGAAAAGAACAATTTTTATAAGATGTCATAGCCTGTTTAAGAAACTAAAACTTTATCACAGCTAAACAAATGGTTAAAAAACAGTGTCAACATTATTAAATTTGTTTGAAATGTGTATCTTTTATAATAAAAAATATGAATTTTTTAATTTCGCTATAATGTAAACTTTTGTTTATAAATGGAAAACGAAAGACAATAGCAGGATGGGGTTTTGACCAAAATTTTTTTCTCATATAACGGACTTGACAGTGTGTCACTGGTTTCTCTAAACCTCGTAGTTTTGGAAATTTTCTGTTGGAACATACGATATACTCCACCCTGTACATACAAAAATTGTAAATGTGGATCTGTATTTTTTTAATTTCTTGAGTACTGTAGTAATTTCAAAAGCAAATTTACCAAATTAAACTCATAATTCACTTGTATTTGCATTATTTGGTGTTTATTCCTATTAACTTGTAACCTCGTGACGTCAGAGATCACCAAAAATAAATCGATATTTTATCAGGAGGACCGCTCGCGTGTTGAAATCTTCCACGAATACGCCAACAAGAAAAAAGAATCGGTATGGGGGCCCTTCTTGAACCTGCTGAACCGTCAAGACGGCTTCATCACGAACATGACGTCACGAATCATCGCGAAAATCGCCTGTTGGTCGCAGACGCCAATGGAGCGCTCCGATTTGCACTTCTACCTCACGTGGCTCAAAGACCAGCTCAAAATGCAGGTAGGTGTGATTCCCCGGCCGTTCCAAGGCTTAAGGGCAGTTTGTGTCTCGTCGTTTCTTTGGGGGTGACGGCCTAACAACCGATTCGTCTTAAAACACTAATCACAATAAGTAGAACGGCTTTCGCTTTGACTTTTTGCCGAAGGAGAAACAATCAATGCGTTTTGTAGTACGATGATTTAGCCGTACAATTGGCCAAATCGGACGCAACACGAGGCCCAAGCGGTGAACAAGCCACCGAAACTTACACGGAGGTTTCGTTTGACGAACAACAAACACCTACCGAAATTACGGTAACTTCATCGATGCATTTGTGCATTTTCTTTTCAAAAATTCAAAAGGTTTATGCAACAGGGCGCTGGTCGGTGTTGAGGCATGTTGCATGACTCGCCATCTATTAATACATTTCTCGATTTACTAACCACGATTTTGAGTTTGGCGCCGAAATTTTTTCATTTAATGAAGGCGCGAAATTCAAAAAGTCAATTTAAAATAGAAGGGTATCGGAGAGCGTAGTGTGCAAAATAAATAATATACAAACAAAACCAATGAAAACAGAAAAAAAGCAGCTAAATATTCGGACAAAAACTATATTTTGCAGGTTTAATATTCATTTACTTTTCCTTTCCTTTTTATAGCCACCTTAGGTCGGCAAAATTTGTGCTAGAATTGAACAAAATTCTGTAGATTTTTTATCTATAAACATTTATATTATGTACACCAAACTATTTTTTATTTGGTTTCGTGGTGTTACATCTTGTTGGACAATAAAATCATCTTGAAGGTAAAACAATTTAATGGTTTTCTATTTTTGTATTTTTCTACATTATCAATAAACGAATGTCTCTTTTCCTATAATAAGTTAATAACGCAACAGAAACATTGAATTTTGATTCATCACTGAGAATTCAAATTCCTATTACTAATAAAGTGCTCGTTTTATAATTAAAATTTATTATTAAAACAATAGTTCAATGAAAAAGATAAATACAATAAATAAAAAAAAAATGAATAAAATGTTTATACTATAGTTATTAATAAATACGAGTGCGAACACAAGTTCGAGAACTGTCGTTATGCAACGAGCTTATGCGAGTTGCATACCTTGACACGAGAAAATTTTAAGCGTTTTTACATAAGTGTTATTCAAAATCTTTTTTTTTTTTGTTTGTTGGAACATTTTAATTTGAAATACGTTGCTATGGGAAGCGTGTTTTAAAATACTTAGTAAAAACACGTTACTATGGGAAACGTGTTTTAAAATAGTGTTTATAATTTAGGATTCAGATATTAAAAAGAAGGTTTAAAATGTTATCAACAAAAAAACACTTTATTCACACGAATTAAGTAAAAAAGTAATCATTTTATACATTCTTTTGATTTATTTTAATTCTCTTGATTATACACTTGTTTTAATAATGAAATTTTGTGATTGAATGTCGTAAAAATTAAGATTTATTATTATTGAAATTGGAAAAAACATTGTATAGTACACTTTGATAAAGAAATTTTTGTGTATAGCAAGTGTTAAACCATTTTTTATTAACTTTTTTGAGTAGATAAAATCGCTCTTTAACCACAAGGGTAGATGAAATGTTTTAAATTTATTTAATTCAACAGCCATTCCACTTTTTGTTTTTTTCAGCTGTAAATTATTTACATTTTGCAGAAATGTACATGTTGTTTGACTAACCAATTAATTTAAAAAAAATCCAATATATCAATTTAAAAGATTAACAAATTAATAATAACTTTTTTCTTTTAAACTTGAAATTTTGCTATAGAAAAGTATGTTGTATTATACACGACGATAAAGATTGTTTATCTACTAGTAACCATTTCACTCGTAAATAAATAATCTCTTTATCGTCTTGTATAATAAATAACTATTTCAATTTTTATGGGGCGTAAGGTACCCTGTTTTTTTGTGAGTAATTGCTTTTCAGTGGCTCTAATAATAATAATAATATGTTTGGACTGAGGTATATTCTACACGAGTTGCATACTTTACTTTTTCTACGTCTGTGGATACATTATTATTTCGATATATTTTAATCTTTATTACTAAATTTAAAGTAGTATTACAATTACGAAAGATTAGTTATGTATTTCATTTATTATTGTTATTAACTTATTAATTAATTGCAATATTTGGCCATAATTTTTTGCCAAAAAAATTGATTATAGTTGTAATATTTCCCAATCTTCCAGGATTTTTCTATTTTTTTACTTGGGACATATCAAATTCGTTCACAATATTTTGAACAGTTTTTTCTAGGAAGTGTATTATTTTATTTTCTACTAGTAACCATTTCACTCGTAAATAAATAATCTCTTTATCGTCTTGTATAATAAATAACTATTTCAATTTTTATGGAGCCTAAGGTAACCTGTTTTTTTGTGAGTAATTGCTTTTCAGTGGCTCTAATAATAATAATAATATGTTTGGACTGAGGTATATTCTACACGAGTTGCATACTTTACTTTTTCTACGTCTGTGGATACATTATTATTTCGATATATTTTAATCTTTATTACTAAATTTAAAGTAGTATTACAATTACGAAAGATTAGTTATGTATTTCATTTATTATTGTTATTAATTTATTAATTAATTGCAATATTTGGCCATAATTTTTTGCCAAAAAAATTGATTATAGTTATAATATTTCCCAATCTTCCAGGATTTTTCTATTTTTTTACTTGGGACATATCAAATTCGTTCACAATATTTTGAACAATTTTTTCTTGGAAGTGTATTATTTTATTTTCTACTAGTAACCATTTCACTCGTAAATAAATAATCTCTTTATCGTCTTGTATAATAAATAACTATTTCAATTTTTATGAGGCCTAAGGTAACCTGTTTTTTTGCGAGTAATTGCTTTTCAGTGGTTCTAATAATAATAATAATATGTTTGGACTGAGGTATATTCTACACGAGTTGCATAATTTACTTTTTCTACACCTGTGGATAAATTATTATTTCTATATATTTTAATCTTTATTAGTAAAATTTAAAGTAGTATTACAATTACGAAAGATTAATTATATATTTTATTTATTATTGTTATTAATTTATTAATATTAATTAATTAATTACAATATTACAATAATTACAATATTTCGCCATAATTTTTTGCCAAAAAAATGGATTATAGTTGTATTATTTCTCAATCTTCCAGGATTTTTCTATTTTTTTACTTGGGACATATCATTTCGTTCACAATATTTTGAACAGTTTTTTCTTGGAAGTGTATTATTTTATTTTCTACTAGTAACCATTTCACTCGTAAATAAATAATCTCTTTATCGTCTTGTATAATAAATACTATTTCAATTTTTATGGGACCTAAGATAACCTGTTTTTTGTGAGTAATTGCTTTTCTGACTCTAATAATAATAATAATAATATGTTTGGACTGAGGTATATTCTACACGAGTTGCATACTTTACTTTTTCTACGTCTGTGGATAAATTATTATTTCGATATATTTTATTCTTTATTAGTAAAATTTAAAGTAGTATTACAATTACGAAAGATTAGTTATGTATTTCATTTATTATTGTTATTAATTTATTAATTAATTGCAACATTTCGCCATAATTTTTTGTCAAAAAAATTGATTATAGTTGTAATATTTCTCAATCTTCTAGGATTTTTCTATTTTTTTACTTGGCACATATCAAATTCGTTTACAATATTTTGAACAGTTTTTTCGTGGAAATATATTAGTTTATGATAACTTAATGTATTTTCACATTGTTGCAAATCCATGACTCTTCTTCGACGAAAATTTAAATTTACTCAAATTAAATAAACAAATATTTCAATGTTTACGTACGGTGTAGCAATTACTTTAGCTGTGAAAATAAACAACTTTTTCCAGGGTTTATTACTAAAAATACAAATACGTATACAATTTATCTAACCATTTATTTACTTCTCAAATTTTGTTTTAAAATTATGAGATGAGACGTTCTTCATAACCAAAATTTTCTTTTTGTTGCAAAAATATTATCATTGGTTACTTAACTATTTAGTTTCTGTCATCTACAGCAGTGATTTTACTGTGTTTGTTATAACTTTTAATATTTATTTGTCCGAGCATTTAGTTGTTAGGGCTTTATTATCCTAGAATTTTCTATAAAAAATGTTTTAGTAAATTACATGACATAATTATTATTTAGTTTGTTATCAGTTATTTTGTTCATTTTTTTTAATGTGGTAAATTCAAGTTTCAAATAGGTTTGTGTGAAACAAACTACGAAATTAAAATTTTGGCGTCAAATTTACTTGACATACCTATTAGCTTACTTTTTGAATGTTGTCCTCGATTTGTGTGTTTAGAACAACGAATACATCCAGTCTGTGGGCCGTTGTCTCCAAATGATGCTCCGCATCGACGAATATCGCTTCGCTTTCGTCTCAGTGGACGGCATTTCGACCCTTTTGTCCGTACTTTCGGGCCGCGTCAACTTCCAAGTGCAATACCAGCTGATTTTCTGCCTTTGGGTGTTGACTTTCAATCCGCTATTGGCCGAAAAAATGAACAAATTCAACGTGATTCCAATCCTGGCCGACATTTTGAGCGATTCGGTCAAGGAGAAGGTGACCCGTATTATTTTGGCCGTTTTTCGGAACCTGATCGAGAAACCCGAGGATGCGCAAGTGGCCAAAGAGCACTGCATTGCGATGGTGCAGTGCAAGGTTCTGAAGCAGCTAAATATCCTCGAACAGAGGAAATTCGACGATGAGGATGTGGCCGGCGATGTGGAGTTTCTGACTGAGAAGTTGCAAAATTCCGTTCAGGACTTGAGTTCCTTCGATGAGTACGCAACTGAGGTCAAGTCAGGGAGATTGGAGTGGTCGCCAGTCCACAAGAGCAAGTTTTGGCGAGAAAATGCGCAAAGACTCAACGAGAAGAATTACGAGTTGTTGAGGATTTTGATTCATTTGTTGGAGACGAGCAAAGATCCCCTGGTTTTGAGTGTCGCAAGTTACGACATAGGGGAATACGTCAGGCATTATCCCAGAGGAAAACAGTGAGTTTTTCTTCGTTAAAAATCGATTTTTTTGATTAATTTTTGCAGCGTTATTGAACAATTGGGTGGGAAACAACTAGTGATGCAATTGTTGGCTCATGAAGACCCCAATGTTCGCTACGAGGCGCTGTTAGCTGTCCAAAAATTGATGGTTCATAATTGGGAGTATTTGGGGAAACAGTTGGAGAAGGAACAGAGTGATAAAACGGCTCCCAAAGGTGGCGCCCCAGTCGCGGGGAAAGCCTAAATTGTTGTTATTAGCTCCGCTTATTAAATTTCAAGTATTTTATTGTATATATCACTAGAGGAACATTCCGGTTGAAAGGATGTCAGGTGTTGCAAATTATAGATTTGTTTTATTGTAAATAAATGGTATTAACTATGATAGTGTTGTTAAAATAGCTCCTTCCTTCCGTTTATGCAATACAAAGTGAGTTAAACAAAAAATGCAAGAACTAGCTGAATCGTGTTTATTAAAAATACAGATACTTACAAGTATCTTCTGCAACAATTTGCTTCCAAACTTTTCTCCAATTTCGCAAAAACGGAGCTCAAACTTTCTTAACAATCTGTACAACATCCTCATCGCAAAGAATATGATCCAAGCCGACTTTCTGAGGCTGATGCTTCACTGAAGAGCCCCAAACCAAGGCACTGAAAAAAATAGTTTAAACCAAATGTAATCTAATTAACAATTAGCCATGTAATTTGTAACAAATTACTAAAGTAATGTTCATTCATAGTTACCTAATGTAATCTGATTAATTTTTATTTAATTATTACATATTTTTTTTTGTTAAACAAAATGTTTGAAATTATATCATGAAAGTTGGTATGACATCTCGATTAAAAATGAAGAAACAGGTGTTTCAAATTTATTGAAAATTCCACCCCCAGGCTTAAAATTAGTGTAGTCTTAATTTTTTTAAGAAGTTATGAAATTGGTAGGATTTTTGGTAAAAAAATTTAATTTAAAACACCTGTATCATGCTTTTTAAAAATTCCATCATCAAGGGGGTATATCAGTTATTTTTGAAAGTTCCACCTCCAAGGGGGTTAATAGGGATTCCATTGTGCACATTTAATAATAATGTCTTATATCATCATAATTTTCTTCTTTCAACACAAGAATACTTGTTTTGCAATTACGAAAGATTAATTATATATTTCATTTATTATTGTTATTAATTTATTAATTAATTGCGATGTTTCGCCATAATTTTTTGCCAAAAAAATTGATTATAGTTGTAATATTTCTCAATCTTCTAGGATTTTTCTATTTTTTTACTTGGCACATATCAAATTCGTTCACAATATTTTGAACAGTTTTTTCGTGGAAATATATTAGTTTATGATAACTTAATGTATTTTCACATTGTTGCAAAACCAGGACTCTTCTTCGTCGAAAATTTAAATTTACTCAAATTAAATAAACAAATATTTCAATGTTTACGTACGGTGTAGCAATTACTTTAGCTGTGAAAATAAACAACTTCTTCCAGGGTTTATTACTAAAAATACAAATACGTATATATTTTATCTAACCATTTATTTACTTCTCAAATTTTGTTCTAAAATTATGAGATGAGACGTTCTTCATAACCAAAATTTTCTTTTTGTTGCAAAAATATTATCTTTGGTTACTTAACTATTTAGTTTCTGTCATCTACAGCAGTGATTTTACTGTGTTTGTTATAACTTATAATATTTATTTGTCCGAGCATTTAGTTGTTAGGGCTTTATTATCCTAGAATTTTCTATAAAAAATGTTAGTAAATTACATGACATAATTATTATTTAGTTTGTTATCAGTTATTTTGTTCATTTTTTTTAATGTGGTAAATTCAAATTTCAAATAGGTTTGTGTGAAACAAACTACGAAATTAAAATTTTGGCGTCAAATTTACTTGACATCATCAAGGGGGTATATTAGTTATTTTTGGAAGTTCCACCTCCAAGGGGGTTAATAGGGATTCCATTGTGCACATTTAATAATAATGTCTTATATCATCATAATTTTCTTCTTTCAACACAAGAATACTTGTTTTTTCCTGAAAATATGGACAGTGGACATCTTTTGCCATGATACACGAACAATTTTTTAGCGGGTGTTCAGAAGTTAACATTTTTTGAGAGATTTAAACAAAAAAACATTGCCACTCATAATCTTCACTTTAGAAAATTGAGACTAAAATCATTTTTAGTTTATCTAATTATTGGCAAATTAATCGATTACTTTTCATTTTAATTAACACATAGCTAATTATGACTAATAAAAAGATACAATTACAGTGTAATTGAATACAGAGTAATCAGATTACATTGTAATTAGCTTAGTCTGTAATAAGTTAATAACATTTTTAATTAAAAAAACTCACTATTTGAATTCTTTCGCGATGCTCCTATGCAGTTTATTACAAAAGTCTTGAATAGATGTATGCTCTGAGTGTAAAACCACTGGGGAATTGTAATCCGGAAGCTGGCCTTTCGGTTTTGTGTAACTAAAATAATTAGTTATAAAAAAGTCAACAAAAAATTACTCAATTACATCCTAACTAGTTTGAGGTACTCCCACATTTTCTCAAGCAAATCGTCGAAATTCCACCTGTGGTGGGCCGAAATAGGAACACAGTGAGGGATTTTGTAGATAATATCCAACTCCTCAATACTTATTTGATCTGAAATTCAGCCAACTAAATCACAATAAACGCAAAAACTCGGGGAAATACCGATTTTGTTGAGTATGTAAATGCACGGGACGTAGATTCGGTTCCCTTCAATCACATCGATTAGATCATCACTGGTGGCGTCATACTTTAGCGTAACATCAGCATTGTGTATTTTATACTCGGACAAGATTGACTTAACCGTGTCCGAATCAAGCTCAGACTGGGGCACCATGCAGTTCAAATTGATCCCCCCCTTGTCCTTCTTCTTGAAATAAATATTGGGGGGCTGTTTATTCAGCCTCAGGCCGAACCCTTCCAACTCATGCTCGATCAATTTTTTATGATGCAAAGGCTTCAGAACATCCAAACAGAGGAAAATCAGCGAACACGTCCGCGCGACGGCTATGACCTGCCGGCCGCGCCCCTTGCCGTCCTTCGCCCCCTCGATAATCCCCGGCAAATCGAGTAGCTGGATTTTAGCCCCCTTGTATTTAATACAGCCGGGGACTGTCGTAAGCGTTGTAAATTCATAAGCGGCCACTTCGGAGTAAACCCCCGCTAGGTTGCTAAGTAGGGTGGATTTACCGACGGAGGGGAACCCCACGAAACCAACGCGGGCATCCCCTGTTTTGGCCACGTCGAAGCCCTCGCCGGTGCCGCCACCGCCCCCTTTGGGGGTGATCAGTTCGCGGCGTAATTTGGCCAAACGGGCCTTCAGTAGCCCCAAATGGCCAGCGGTGGCTTTGTTTTTTTGGGTTCGTGCCATCTGGAAAGTGGGGTTAGGGGAGGAAATTTTGGGTTTTTTCACAAGTACTTACTTCCGCCTCGATTGCGGCGATTTTTTCTAAAATTGTACTCATTTTTTTAGATTATGTAGGCGCTTCAAGTGATAATAATAACGTTTTGTGCGAAAACCAAGCAGTTTGCGATACACGTTGCTCGCATGCGGCTGTGGAATTTTGACATATAAAAAAGCGCTAATTTTGAATTCTGTCATTTTTTTGTGAATTCGGCAATAAAATAACCAAGTGATACTTTTCGGAACTCATACGTTATTCAAAAAGTATGAATTTAACGCTTAGAATGTTATTTGCAACTCAATAATTTATCCAATACAGTAAAACCTCTCAATAACGGACACCAATTGGGGAATTTTTAATTCTCCGTTGTGGAGAGATGTCCAGTAATGGGTGGTGGAAATTTTAATGTAGGTTTTGTTACGTTCCTACAACAAAGTCCGTTGTAAAGAAGTGTCCGTTATTCGGAAGATTTCACTATATTTCAGATATAGACCGATTGCAAACACCTGTATTTTCAGTTTTTACCAAAACTTTGACAAAAATTTAAAAAATCCCAAATTCACAACTTTTGCAACCAACTGTTTAATATTCTTATAAAATAATGTGCCGAACGTAATTTTAGTAAATAAATGGCCGCCTTTATCAAAATGTCGTTTATTCGACAACCGTAACAAAAGTAACTCGAAAGCTGTTTTTTAAGGGAAATAATTCACTCTTTTTTCTTGGTCTGAACCTACACAATTTAAGAATCTTTGCATTATCAACTGCTTATTGTTATACACATCGTTAAATGAATTAGACGGCATATAATACTCTCGTCTTGACATCTGGGAACTGGGCAATTCGGGATAAGACAAAGGTAAATGACTTTCATCATAATAACTATTACTTCGATCAAGATCAAAATCCTGAAAGGGAATATTTTCCCGATTTCGGGCAAAACTCCTTTGTGACCTCTCATAGAAATCGATATTAGGTACTGGTTTATAGTACTGAGGATTATTCCTATAGTCAAAGGGGTCATAATCCCTATCCATGTTTCGTCTAATATAGGCATAACCATCACAATCATCCATATGCCCCCTGGGATAACATCGAGGAGTACCATCAAAGAGGTGTCTCTGACTGTTGTAGTGTTCCCTCCTGTCGGGAAAATCTTGTGAAATGTTTAAATAAGGATTTTGACCCAAATCCACATAATGACGATTAATAGGACGCTCTTCACACATCATCTTGTAAAAATCATTCGGTGTCTCAAAACCTCGACCATTACTTATTGGAAACATATGTGCAGGTGCACGGCTTTGGTACGGGTAAGGGTGTGACTTTTGTGTCAGAAAACTATCATCGGAACGGTTTTGATAATGACTGGGCTCAGCCATTGGTTGAAAGAACCGACTTCGACAAATCTGGTTTGTATTTTTCCTTAGCATTTCAGGCGGGGACGGTTCTCGACAATCAAAAGGATGTCTCACTTCCTTCGCCTCATTTTCAAAAAGACCTTCTTTATCAAAACTGTTTGATTTATCACTTTCTAGCTCCGAAGGTGGACCACAATCGAATTTCATCAAAGCCGACTCAAGGGAATCGTTAAAAGGATCCTCAAATATGTTCATATTTTCAGTGTTGTTTTTTTCCCCACTTTCGGTCATTGTTGTTGTATATTCCAAATTTTCTGAATTACGTGCCCCATTATTACGACGAGGTGTCAGACAAAAGTTAGAATCATTTTCAAAATAACGGCTTCGGTCGCAAACTTCTTTAACCACATTTTCCACCAACTTGGGTTTTTCAAAAATTTTGTTTTTCTTGGGAGTACTTTCAGTCTTTTCCGATTGTGACAATAGTTGATTGTAATACTGATTCGGGGTCTGAATTTGACTAAATTTTTCTTGCCGTTTGGTTGGTGATACGAGACCGAAGAGCGAAATGGACGCAAAATCACCAACTTTCTCCAAAATATCATTTCGTCTACTGTTCTCTTCCATTGATAAGTTGGCACAGTCTTTATCAGTCAATGGAAACACGACCTTCTGTTGCGACGAATTTAACTTAACCGGAGTTCGAGAATTTGCAAAATTCGACTTTTGAGTTTTGTTTGACATCGTTTCAATATTTTGGTTTGTAGATGACGATGAAGCTCGACTAGTTGACAAGCTTTAAAAAAATAATAAACTTAAAAAAACATATTAAAAAAATATACCATTCATTCTCATTCGGCCGGTTATAACCGATCTTCGGCGAGAATTTAACCGAGGGAGAGTATGTCAAGGGCGACCTCCACGTTATTTTAGTGGTACTTTTAGGTTTATCTTCACTTTCGTTCCAAGAAAATTCTTTTTTATGAGACAACTTTTTAGGGGTGTAGTAAAACTTTTTCACGATAGATTTGGCATCTTCACACTGTCATTTAACAAAAAGTTTCGGTAATTGTATCAAAATAAAAATACTTACTTCAGGTTTTAAACTAATTTGGTAGTCATTGTTGACGTTCAATTCATTTTTCTGAAATTAAATTCAAATAAGAAAATTACAAACTTACAAATACTAACGTCACGTGACGGCGAAAGATCATATCTTGAAGCAACCAAAACGGGAATCTTTTCAATTTTGTCTTCAGGTGCCGGTGAAGGACGAAAAACTGAATTGTTTACGATTTTTTCCTCACTTGTGTTATTATTGTTTAAACTTATGTCACTATGGATTATAATCTTGTTCGCATTTCGATCTTCATTCGTCTCAATTTTGGCCTTTTTTGCCTTTCAAAAGTGTAAATTTCAGTTGTAAATAAACAAAAAACTTACCGGATTCGGTGGCTCTATATTTTTTTTGCACTTCATGTACATGTCGATAAAAGTTTGCATGTAAGTCGGATCTTCGGTATTCTTTTTCAGAGTTTTAGGTTCGGGTTTACGAACGACTTGGGCCGTTTCGTATTTCGCGGTACAATCGATGCCCACTAGACTCAACAAATAATTATTATTTAAATTTAGGACAGTAACAGTTAAATTACCCCAATCCTCACTAATGAAGTGAGCTTCAATTACGTCCAGATTTTTTTCGTGCAAATCCACAAATCGGACAACGTCCGGGTTTTCAATAAAGTAGGAGTGACTAAGCGACAAAATATAACTCGTTTTTATTTTTTTATTATTTTTTTTCACTTACCTGTACTTTTCGTAAAGCAAAATATTATTGGAAGAATCACCAACCAAAAGATACATCAATGAATTTCGATTGACGGTGCACTTAGTTTCCAAATCTTGCGCATTCATTAGCGAAATCGCCAATTTTATTTGGGTGTTACTGTGCACTTGTAGTTCCATTTCGTATTTTGGTAAATGCTGGATTTGTTCCAGAATTTTGTTACCAGCTGGTGGTTTTTTGTTAATTAATAATTCAATTTCTCGCGCTTCGCACTCTGATATTAGTTGAAAGGAGGTTTTGCCGGCATTGACCAATTGAGATGACATCACATTTCCAATTCCAGGCAATTGTTTGCTAACAAATGGCGAATTTTCCCATAGTTTTACATGAAAGCATTTTGCTAAAATAATTGTGCTGAGCAATGCCTGGAAACATTTTTCCTTCGATTCCAGGTATTCAATCAAACCTGGAAAAATCGTCACTGAGACAAAAACTTTAATTAATTTATTTAATTGTTTACATTTGACGATTCTTTCGCCATTTCGCATGATTTTTAACGTTTCTGAGAGAATCGAGTGGTCACAAATGTCCAGACAGCCCAAAACTGCTTGAATAATACTGGAAAAAAATTACGAAGTTACGAAAAACAAGCACAGTGTTAGAATTATACCAATTAATTTTCATGTCCAAAGTCTTGATTTTGCCGTTCAGTGGAAATCTTATTGTTTGTCTATTGCGGCACTTGTTTAACAAATTCAGGCATTTTTTATCGTTGACTCGCAAATACATTTCGGAGAACTCAGAACACTTGGAGATCAAATGCAGGATTTGTTGCAAAATTTCGCCTCCATTTATCTAAATTATCCGAAAAAAAATAAAAATAACGAAACAGCCTAAGTCAATTTTTTTTCAAAAAATTAATAATAAAAATAAATAGTAATTAAAATCTTGCAAACGGTATTATTTACAAAAATTACAGATTTAAAATCTGATGAATCCAGCGTAACAAAGTATTAAGTCCAAATTATTTATAAAATAAATGGTGACATAGAAAAAAACTGAAAAAAATAATATTGTGGTAGCAACAAAAAATAAATAAATAAAAACACCATGTGGTAATTTTTGTCAAAAAAAAAATACACATCCTTAATAACAAATTTTTACCGATTTTTGGAAATCAAGTTGCAGAAAGCCGTTTTTTCTGCTTAAACTGTTCAAAAAAGCATTGTCAGCCAAAGGCCGAGAAAAAATTCAAGTCCAAATTTACATTCAGGATCAATAATTGTACATAACTTTATTTCCAAATTAATATGCAAAAAGTGAAATTCAGTAAATTATTTTTTCTTAATACGTTGTCGATTAATAGTGGTTTCTATGCGAAGTTCTTGGAAAATGTTTGACAACCGAAGAACTGTAGCTGACCAAAGAAGAAAAAATTGTCGTAAACAAAATTCCGGATAATGTAATACAACATATTAAAAATCACATGAACAGTTATCCTGCTTACGATAGTCTTTATTGTCTTTACTGTAAGTACAAAAAAACTTCAATAAAGATTTCATGAAAGTATCTTCAGTCTTGAAATACAATCTACGATTGTATTAAACAAATCTTAATTTGTTTATTTTTGTGTTTGAAATTGACTGTTTTACACATTTATTTTAATGTTTTTCAGCAAGCGATTATATTTTTTAATCGTTGTTTTTTAAATTTTTTTTATTTATTTTTTGATCGTCTAGTAGTACAAATTTATTTTCATTTCAGTTTTTCCACAAAGGTTTCAGAGTTTCAGATTTTTTCGGGTTTAGATAGGGTATTTCACATTTTCGAAATTAAATTTAATATACTTTGAGGGTCATAGCTTCGAATTTTGATTTACGAAATATAGGAGTTTAGTTTTTTAGGCATTTCAGCTTGATATAACTAAGAAAATTCAAGTTCTAAGAGTTATATGTTTTTGGATCTGTTTTTCCTTTAGGGCAAAGCATTTTTGGATGGTTTAATAATCAACTAACTTTCTTATTTGATCAAAAAAAATTAGGAAATATTCAAAAAATAATTAAAACTTAAATCGTTATGAAATAGTTGTTATTCTGTTGTTGTTTATCTTTTATTTACATTTATATTATATTATCTTTTACATTTATATCTTCTGTATTTATATTGTTTTGTTGTTATCAAATGGATATTTTTTTATGTTATTATCATTTTAGTATCTTTTCTAATTCTTTTCTACAGTGAAATTTTCGTACAATTATACATAGTCTGTTAATGATTGTTTTTAATTTTAATTAAATTCACAAATTTTAGTAAATGAATTTTGTTATAACTAGAAATAAATGTCAATATGCTTTTTTATTAGTTTTATGTTATTTTTGTATTCCAAAGACGCTCAAGCAACAGATTTGTTTCATTTCACTACAAGTATCGGAAAGTTAATTTGTCATTTTTCCTCTACCGCATTATTTTATTAGGTTCAGAAAATGCTCCGATTTTGTATCTCGTTTCCTCTCCTAACTTATAGTCCACCGTAGTCCTGAATATTGAGCATTTTGGACTTAGGCTTTTTTCTTTTTCTCTCTCAAATTTATTTACCTGTGTAAACAATTTCATAGTTTCGAAGGCGAGGTAATATTTAGCCATTGCCGCCCCAACCGGAGTCGCCTTGAGAAGAACGTCTTGATCTATTGTTAACATTCCCGCTTTAATTAATTTATTCAGCTCGATTTGACACATCTCTGGAATAAAAAACATGCAATTGTGTCCCACCGGAACTCATCAGTAACTCCACCTAGAAGCCTCCGGTCTACCGCAGCCGGATCCGAGCTCGGTGGTAGGCCGTAATGTCTCGGATTTTTCTTCGCTCGAATGTAGAGAAAAGTGGAAGTAAGCCAACGTAGTGCAACTTCAAGGCCTGTGATGGTCTGCAAAACCACCTCAGCATTCAAATGCTCGATTAAATGTCGGTGCAAATTCGATTCGATGGGTTCTAAACCACCGATCATTTTTTCAAACTTCTCCTGAAAAAATCGACGTTACGCTCGGGGAGCACACACAATGCAACATTTATTATACACGCGTTACAATTATTCAGCGCTTTATTATTATAATTGGCGGTAATTCATTAACGCAAGGCGGTTTTTGTTTAAAAAAATATTCGGGATTGTTTATTTCCTGATTTGTCCAAACTGGTGGTCCGCTAAATAAATATCAATTAAAGGATTAAATATTTTTTTACTTATTTGCCGAAAACTGTAAATTACGAACAAGTTACTTTATTTCAAACAGCACGAGGTATTTTAGCAAATTCTGTGTGATTTTTTTAACAGATAATTGTTTTATTTTATTTTTAGACCATTACGAACTATTACTGCATTAATAAATAAACTCCTCGGAAAATTTAGGGATATTGGTATTTTAATACAGAGTGAAGCAAATAAAGTAACGCACAAAATTCATATCTTTATTTGTCGTTAAAAAAATCCTCGAACACGTTGATTTTTGTTTCTATAACAGATATTATACTATTTCTTTCTACTCTATCGAAAAGACAAAATATCACTATAACAGCAATGGTAGATATTTCGAATTAACGGATTGACATTAACTTTTTTCTCTTAAACTTAGTAAGTTCTGTTATAGACAAAAAAGTATTATACACGACGATAAAGATTCTTTATCTCCTCTTGAACATAATCTTTTCACTCGTGCATAAACAATCTCTTGATCGTCTTGTATAATAAATAACTAGTATTTTACAGGTGCAGTCTTTTAGGTACCTTATACCATTGATTTCTCTCAACGAAAACAATGGTATAATGTACAATGGTATAAGATAAAATAAGATAAGATAAGAAAAAATGTCGTATATCACACGTGATCGAAATGCCATTATAAAGCTCGTGAGAAGTGGCCCACTCGAGCGCAAGCGCACTTGTGAGCCAAAATTTTCACTCGCATATTAAATGTTAAATTTAGACACCATTGTGTCACAGTGACATTTTTATGAAGTCATTAGTTTTTGAGTTATGTTGCAATTTTTTAATGACAACTCACATTTTTATTACTATTTGTGACAGTATACTCTTTTATATTTATGGAAAGTAATAAGAAAATAAAAAAAGTAAAAAAACAAACAAAAAAGTAAAAAAGAATGAAAAATTATATCAAAACTCAAAATCGAATGACCATAATGTCAAAATGTAGTTCTTTTCGACCTTTTTGAAGATACTTGAAAAAATGACCCATAACAAAGATATGAATTTTGGGTACTACTTTGGTTCACTTTGTATATCTCAGGGTACCATCTTCATTTTAATATAACTCTCTTTAACTTTCTACAAGATCGATGTTTTGTATCTTGCTTACATTTTGTCGTAATTTATATTATATTTCTGCAAGAAGTCTTATTTTTTTTAATACAATAAAGTAAGTCCACTTGTTTTAATATTATCCCTTCCTGTTCTAAACAAACCTGCCAATCCGGCAGAGATTTGGTCTAATTTTCGTTTTTTATATCGGTTCAATTCTTCTCTTAATGCTTGTAGGTCTATAAGTTGTAAGCTGTTGTTGGTGGCAGTACCCTTTCATTCCATTTTACTGTTTGTACTGTCAAAACAGTTAAGAAAGATGTGTTACGCCACTGAATCATCGCAATTATTGCGACTTTGACAAGCCTTTTGCATAGTTGTGTAATAAATTTGACATGGTCATTCCTTCCTACATATTCGTGAGAATGCTACTGCTCACAAATTCTTCTAATATGCATATAATTGGCTTACCCATCTGTGTGAATGATGGTTGCATCTAATTATTAATATTCATTCGTTTTGTAACATGTTTGGATTTTTACTTGATGTGAATCCTCAATCGGATTATCTTCCTACGATAATGACTCAATCGAATTGGGCAAGGAATAAAGGGCGTATCTGCCACTTATCAAAAAACGGAACAATAGTCGCAAAGTTTGGCCAACAATTTCCAACTTTCGATTTTTAATTAAAACGAGAACAACAGTTTCCTAAAACTGTGTGAACATTCCATCACACCCGACCGTTGCATCTTCCTCTGGAGGAGCACAACCTTGACGACGGCTTGAGGGGGTCTCATATAAAATCGTACCAGTTCCAGTCTCACTCAGTCTGTTTCTGTTTTTGGACCATCACAAAAATGAAATTATTTGTTACTGTTTGTTTAATTGCATCGTGTCTTGCGGCCCCCCAACAAGGATATGAAGCCCCTGCGCCGGTAAGTCCCCCCTTTGGAGTAACCCCAACTTCACAGAACATACATCTTTCAGTACGATTTTAACTACAAAGTTGAGAATCCTCCAACGAACACATACTTCGGCCAAAACGAAGTCGGGGACATAACCGGGAGGGTCACAGGGTCGTACTACGTCTACCTCCCAGATGGGAGATTAATGACAGTGGAGTACGTCAGTGACCAGAATGGGTACGTCCCCAGGATCAGTTTCACGCAAAATGGACATCCTGTGCAAGGCTGAATCTTCCGATTGTATTATATTTGATAAGCTTATTTATACCATTTTTGTACACTGCTTTCGCAATAAACCATAACTCTTACCTTCTCTCTTGATGTGGTTAGGATAAGGGCAGTGGCTTCAGTGTCATACTGGGGCCGACCGGCCCTTCCGATCATTTGCAAAAGGGCCGTTTCGGTATAATCCCTGAACCCGCCACTGGTGTAACACTTCGTTGACTTAATTATGACCAAATGGGCTGGGAGGTTCACACCCATTGCTAGTGTGCTAGTCGTGACCAAAACCGGAAGTTCATTGTTGCGAAATAAGTTTTCGATCGCACGTCTCGTTTCCGGCAGCATACCAGCATGGTGGTACCCCACACCATGAATGAGGGTTTCTTTGGCTTTAGCGTCGGAAATTGTCGATGCTACTTCTACAATGCGCTGCTTTTGCTCCGGTTTTAGACCGATTGTCAAGTGTTGGACTATGTGTCTGGCCGTCATTTCCACGATCTTCCGGGTACTGCAAAAAATCTACAAAGGGGAGTTAACAGAAGGGTTCACTTAATTAGAGAGTGGGTACAAGAGTGGGCTTCCCGTGCGAATATTGCATCATCAAGGAGTGCAATTTGTAGTTTAGGGCCAAATCGAACTTGAAGGGAGTCGATTTCGGGGGTTCTGAGTACCCTAAGACGATTTTGTTGAGCCTAACTGGGCGAAAATCGTCGGAGAATTTGAAAGACTTGGCATTGTTCCACTCGGCGATATCCTCGATGTTTGCGATGGTTGCAGAAACAGCAATGAAGCGGATTTTATGGTTTAAATCGTGCGTTTTAACCGATTCTTCGATGGTTTTCATCCGGCAAACCTTGAAATGCGAGTCAATTAAAGGTTTCGTCGGATTAAGTCATACAATTGTTTCGAGAGTCGATCCACGACACTCTTCATTGAGCAGATGAACTTCGTCAATCATGAAGAGTTTTACGATTTCAACCAAGTCGAGGTTCTCGCGCCATTTGCGTGTGAGACAGTCCCACTTTTCCGGGGTTGTGATTATAAGGTTGTAGTTTCGGAGACTTTGGAAGTCGATATTTTCGCTATCGCCGGTCACTGAAATTGGGTTTATGCCAAAATTTGAGAATTTTTTGTTCCAATCTACTAATCGCTCCTCACATAGGGCTTTCATGGGACAAACTGTAATGAGTGTATTAAGCGAAAGCAACACAAAATGTGGATCAAACGTACTGTAGACAATTTTAAATTTTTGTGATGACTCGGAAGCTATCAAAAGTCGGACTATTGCTAGTTCGAAAATTGCCGTTTTTCCTGAACCAGTCGGTGCAGACACGACTATTGATTGGTCTAAAAAATCAATTTATTTTTGTTCAATTTTTTTAAATTAAGTCACCTGTGTAAAAAGCATCGTCGATTAGTTTTGACTGAATCGGATTGAAGCAGAGATATTCTGCGAAAACTTCTTGGTAAGGCTGAGGGATTTCTTCAACAGGTCGCAAATCATTAAGACTAAAATGTATTGTTCAGTATTAATTAATTTTTAAATAATTATTAAACAGCTTGATCTCAAGGTTTTTTATTATTATCCTTACGATCAAAACAATTGAACCTCATTAAGAGATATTCTAAACCGTTAATTAAATTATTCTTGAATTTGATGCGCTTTAGAGCAAAACGAAAAAAAATGTTTCACTGAACGCTGGAAATTAAAATGTTAACAAAACATACTAAAGCTGAAAATTAACATAATTAACAGTTAAATGAGTTTTTTTAAGTGTATGTAAATTAGCATGGCTTCTAAAAATGATAAAAGATCGGTTTACCAAAAGCGAAATTAAAATTTAATTCAGAATTAAACTATATCGACATTAAGTTGCCATTTAAAATGCACTGGCAATAATGTCAAGTTATTCTCGAATTAAAATTTGAATGCAATTAAAATGTGCTGTAAATTATCTTCATCATTGATACACATTTTTTGTAAATTAAGAAGTCATAAAATCAATAAATTCACAACAATAAATAAAAACTATAAGGATAAAAAACAATTAATTTGAATAAGGAAAAGGCAACTCTACCTACGCCTTTAATTCAACTTTAGTCTTTTTATTAAACAAAAATATTAAAATAGTGGTTCGTTTTGGCTCTTGGATTTAAAGGTGTTTCCATTTAAAAACAACAATTAAAAAACATTTATTAATGTTCACGTCTCTTTTAAGAACCACTGTAAATATTTTATTAATTTATGATCAGTTGATCACTTCCTGATAACGAAAGTACAAAAAAAAATTAAGGGTTGCTGTTCCAATTAGTGTCTCGTCTGCTAGAAAGCTGACTCTAATATTGCAAGTACACTTATTTACTATAAAAATTATTTATTTTTAAATTTAGAGCTTTGAGCTTTGAGAAAACTATAAATTATGTAAAAGTAAGGTTGAAAAAAGGAAGAAAAGACAGTATTAACATTACATGGACAAAACTTGAAGGTTTTGACAAAACGGGTTAAAAATGAAAGAGGTTCTAGTTTTAAAAACACTGATGACGTCAGAAGATATAGAAATAATTTATATACGGCATTTAGTTTTTAAACAAAATATCTTTTATTTGCAAAAAAATTATCGAATATAAAAACATACATGTAAACAATCACTTCGGCCAAATTCGAAAAATCGTTGTAATGAGCTCAAAAGTCGGAAACCAACTACAATAATCTATTAAAAAAAAGCCCTGGTTTAAATACACTACTATTGCAATAGAAGCCAGTTTTAAAGCTCAATCTCTCATCAAAAAAATCGCCGTAGTAGGGTGCCATAAATTTTTTTTAAATAATTCAAAAACTAAAAATAAATTCAAAAAAATTATTTTTGAAAAATGATCACATTTTTAAAGTAATTGAGTATGTACTAAATAGTTTCTTTGTGAAATAAATAGTTTAGGCACAAAACGCTTGGTTCCATACTTTTGACTAACCCTGTATGGTATCAAAAGGGATGTTTTCTGACGTCACACTTATGACGTCACAGCTTTTCTACACCACGTGATTAAATTCACTTAAAAGAAATTAAAGGAATTAGGATATTAATAAATTCTAATCAAGTGGTTTTTATCACTTTTTTGGCAAAAATAAGATAAACCTACCACTTCTCGCTGTCAAAGTTTGGCCTAGCAGGGTCTCTAAGATTTTCTCTCAAAATCTCAAAATTATTTCCAAAAACCGAATTTCGGGCAAACATTTTTGCCCCAGCAAGTCACAGTTTACGCCAAATAGTTAAAACAATCCCAATTTGTTGATTTTTCCAATAATTAAACACAAACACTCACACCACTAGAATCTGACGCGTCTCTTTTTTTTTGTATTGTTGGCAAACTGGTGCATTACCCACTTTGATCCAGCTAGTTAAAACTTGTAAATACCTTTCCAAATAATTAAAAAAGTTAAAACCTAGCCAGATTGTACCTAAAATTGGTAAATTTAATTACTGGAACATAAATTAAGTTTGAATTCGGTGAATTCGCCTCATTTCGGGCGAATTTCTGCGCTTGGGCAAACCGAATTTGCCCGACCGCGCACGATCGATGTTCGTTTTCCTATTTCGGCGATTGAAAATTTAGGAAAAACGTTGTAAAATCGCCCAATTTTCCATTTAATTGTGTTTTTTACACACTGGGGCCATGAAGACCGGTATTAAAATCGACTCGCAGGAGCAAAAAGTGAGTTATTGGGAGTTACAAAACTGAGGTTATGTCAGCCTTGTTTATAACCGAAAATTTTCAGGAAAACGTGAAAAATACGCGGAAAACGCTCAAAGTCTTGCAACAAGCGGCCACCAACAAGGAGAACCTGGCCGGTAGGATCCTTGGCGACAAAGAAAAAACCTCATTGTACGTAATTAAATCACGCATAAAATGTTTTTTAATGGGGGCATTTCCAGTGTTCGCCACAAAATTCTGGAAGACAAGGCGGTGCAAACGGGTGAGAGCACGATTACTGCCGAAGATTTGACTTCGGAAGAGCCCAGTCCTGATTACTGGAAGCGACTTGCAGAAAAGCGGGAGCAACTCCTCAATGAGAGTTTTGAGGAGAATGAGAGGCTCAGGCAGGCTGTTGAGGCCCTTCAGGAGGAGAATAAGATTTGCAAGGACATGTTGGACGAGTCCAGACACTTAGTAGAAGTCCTTCAGGTTTGTTGGTTGTAATAATTTGAAGCATTTTGTTAATTTTTTGTACAGGAAATGTTGTGTGATGGGGACGCTGACACGACTGAAGTTGCCGAAGAGGCGACTGAAGAAACCAATTGAAATATTACCGTTTTTTTCTTTTTTAATTGTCGCTAATTTTAAGATTAACAAATAAACTTTTTATAAAACAGAGTTGTTTTGTTATTTCATCATAGTGGGCCAAATCAGGCTGGTGGCGTCTTTAGTTGAAAAAGCAAAAATCACCAAACATTTGTTGCGTCTCAGAACAGGTGAAATTTCAAATCATTTTTTTGTAAATCAACAATGAATTCTTTTAATACAAGTGCAGTGTCAGAGAGTACGCAAAACGTTCCACTAGACGAAAATCCAGGCCGTTCTGTAAGTAATTACCATAATTATTGGTGAAATAGTAATTTGCATAACTTCAACAAGAACTAGAGTTTATTTTTTTAATGAATCCAGGTGTAAAAACATAACTTTAATGTTAAATTGTACCAACAATAGTCATTTTTCCTGAAATTGCAATTTTTGAGTTGTATAAAAATTTGGGTGGTTATGCAACCAACATTGCGTTTTAGACCCCTGCTCCTGAACAGACGTATTTTTTCACCGGGACCGTTGAGCGCGTATTAGCATGGAACAGAATATTCAAACATCCTTGCTACTTCGAAGTCATTGGTAATTACACTAACCATCACCCCAGATATGCAAACAAAATAATTTTAGCGTATGTGCTTTCGTTGCAAGAGGGTGAGCTTAACTGCCACAAAACCATTCTCTTGAAGGACAAAAAAGGCCCCATATTGCAAGCTACCTACTACTCGAACTACAATATTGACGAAAGCGTGATACGTGTGGGCCAAATGTTACGGTATTATTAAATTTCTTCAAAAGTGTTTTTTTTTGGACCAATTTTTCCAGATGTGTTGGTTACATGACTGGTGTCAACACTTTAACCGCTGTGAGCATTAGATCGGCAACTTCTGACGAAGTGGCCGCCTTGAAGCGCTTCTGCTACATTGGCGATTTCACCATTTCTGGGTTAATTAATGGCGAAAATAAGAAATAATATTGTTGGTTGCCTAAAAGCCGGGCGTTTGATTTATTTGAAAATGAAAAATGTCACTAATTTTCAAAAATAAATGTTTCCTGTGTTTGATTTCTTTGATAAATGACAACTAGTTTGACAACAAGTTCACAATGCCATAATTATTGTCTCCAATATTTCAGTACATGTGTTTCGACGTGTTTCCCCCAAAACTCATGATTTTCAAACAATATGAAAACCTCGATAAAGATAAAGGAAGTCGGCGGCAATTTATAGTGTGTCAATGGTATGTATTTGCAGAACTCAAATTGTTTTCAAGTTCTCAGTTAATTGCGCCTATTAAAACTCGTTACAAAATGATTTTTTTTAAATACTGTTTTTTATTTTTCATATATTTTTTAATTTTTTTTAATCTCGATTAAAAAAGCGCGCTTGTATTCGCAGCATGAGAAAGAGCGTCGATCGAATTAAAAAAAATTGTAAATCTACTAAAACATCTGAGAGCAGCTCTCCAACAAAAATAAAAAAAATATTTGGAACTTACGATAAATAATAAATACAGAGCGGATTTCAGATAACTTTCCTAATACGCAATTTTTAAGGGGTTTTCTTAAAACTCGAAATAAATTTGTTTTCATAAAAACAAAAGTATTTGACTCCCTTTTTATTTTTCCTCAATTCCTAAATTGATTGTTTTAATAACGAGTTTTAATCATCTACAGTTGCGTTTAACCTTCCTAATTTAAAATAAGTTTTTTTTTCAATTTCTTATTAATATTTTCAATTTAATCGATTTTATTTTACATCTAAAGTTTTCTTTATTACTCAAGCTTTTACTATTTCAGGTTTTTTCAGCTATTTTGACATTTTCGGTCACTTAGATCTATAGAAGTTTTCTTACTGTTTTTTTAGTTTTTTTGTATTCCAGTTTTTAAATTTTTTTATGCTTTTTTTTGTGTATTGATTTTTTATTTAGAATCTAATGTTTTAATTTATTAGACGTAGATATTCCTCTTTTCCATTTCGACAGTTTTTTTAGTTTCTCAGTTTTTCAGTCGCTTAGTTCCTCAGAATTTTAATCTCAATATTGTTTGATTTTTTGTGTTTTTAGTTTCTCAGCGGTAAAGTTCTTTTGTCACTGTTTGAACTTTTATTTTTTGAAAATATGAATACTCTAATTCCATAATAAATTGTTATTTAATTATAAACAATTTTTGTATCAACCTTGATTTTGGAGTAAAAAAATTATTCGTAGAACTTGCGTAAAAATATGAAAATTGCTTGGCCAATTGTTAATTTTGATTTTAAAAATTTATTGATTTTAATTGTTATAATTGTAATTATTATTTTTTCCAATCCGATGGTGTAGATTTTCCAATTGATACTTTTCTAGGATTTGTAGTTTTTGTGTAATAATAAAAATAAAACAAAATGTTTAAAAAACTAAACAGGATCGACCATTTTATTCGCATCTAAGGCGAAATCCCGTTGTGTGAAAGACCGACCCTAAAACCTGTTTGCTCGTGTTTTATTTGTTCCCGAAGTGAATAATTTGGCCAATAAAAATAAAGAAATCACCTCCTTCTTGATTATCTGCTGCACAAAAAATTGCAAGACGATTGAAGCATTTGTCATTGGATATCGGGGAGGGAGAATGCACTCCCAAGTGTAAAACAGACCAATCATAAGGCGATTAATACTGAGCAAAAAGTTATTGTTTGATTATTTTGTAAATGTCGCCCAATCCATCTGGAATTTCATTGTTTTCTCTAAGAACGTTCAAATTTGCTATTACACGTGGTTTAAAAAATCGTCGATAAATTGTGATCGATTTGTTTTCGAAGAAAATTGATTCTCGCAATTAGTTCGTGTTCAAACTCAAACATTTCGCAAATTTTTCAGGAAAACTTAATTGTTTCGCAAGATTTTTTCAAAAACGTACCAAAGTAGCATAATAAATTTATGACTTATGTTTTCACATAGACAATTTAATAATCTTTCAAAGGCATAAAACAAAAATAGGGTGTTCCATTTAACTTTTTCACGTTATTCAACTTTTAACAATCCTCCTAGACTTCCAGCCTTTCAATCTCATAGTTTTTTATTGTTTCAGTTACACAATTTTTAAGTTTATTCTCAGTATTTCACCATTTTAGTTTCTTAATTTTCCATGCATTTTTCGCATTTACCTATTTCCTAAATTTTTCAATTTTTCGTTGCTTCACTGTCTTATAATTTCAGTTTTAATATACCACTCTTTCAATCACTTAGACCTACAAAATTTTAATCTCACTGTTTTTTAATTTTTTTTATACCAGTTTTTATTTTTTTACCTTTTCAGTCTCTTGTGTATTGGTCTTTTATTCAGAATATTTTTTTCTCACTCTTTCTTTAGTAATGACATAACAAAATTAGTAGACCTGTCACTTACTAAACCAATTTAACTCGTCAAGAAAGTGTAAATTCTTGTAAAATGTACTCCGGGAGTTGTGGAAAACTTAGGTAGTGACAAACTATACAAAACATTCTGAAAATTAAAATGTTAATTTAATGAAAAAATATTAATATGTAATGCAGAGATGCCTGATTTTAGTAAATATTTCCATTCTGTGAGTTCACGTAGTTTGTGTTGTTTGTTTTTGTAATGGAATTTATTGCAATAAAAATTGTGTTTTTATTTTTCCTTTATTTTTCCAAAATTACCAGATTTTAATACATACCTAATTTTTGTTTTTTGTCCTAAAAATCCAGTCCCTTATAATAAATATCCGACCGAATATTACTATTTATTAACTATTTTTTATAAATAATGAGAATATCTAAACACAGTTTTTTTTCGATGCTTTTAACAGCTCTTACTTCACGCTTCGATAAACTAAACTCGAATTTAATTGAAGTTTTCGCCTAATTTTTCATCTTTGTCTCGCATAAACTGATATGCGATATTCAGTTTCAGTCAATTTTAAACCAATTAATTAATTCCATTTATTATCTATCATTGTTCAGATTATATCTTGAACGCCCCTTTCACAAGAATTAATTTTTGCAAGATCATCTGATACAAGATAAATCACTTTTAAATGCCGTTTGCATTCCAATGGTCCTATTTTAAGAAAATAGAAAGATAAAGGCAACATGTGTTCTATTGTGCCCAATATCCGGCTTGAGATGACCAGATGTGCCAGTACTTAAGTACCCCCGCTGTTTTCCCCAAACCCATTTATTTCAAATTACAAAAACATTAGGAAAAGCAAATAAACCCACATCGGTAATCCCATTTATGAACCAATAATCGCCGCGAAAAAAATAACAAACAAAATAAAACAATAAAACCCATTGTTATTTTTCTCTGTGATATAACAAGCCATAAATACATCAAGTGAATGTCCTTCTGCTATCACTAACACATTTTTCCACAAGCGGCGAATTATTTCCCCAAGAATTAGTTACTCGACTAGACATGCAAATCAATGATAAAACCCAACTGATAACATTGCGATTGTTGTGATAACTGACTTGCACTATTTCCAACAATTCACAAAAAAAATCATCACTGACGAGGTTAAATGCGCATTAATGAATGGACCATAAACAAATTCAGTAATTGCTTAATAACATTTGATTCGTGAGTGAAAATTAATTATTATTACAGCGTTCCAAGGACGTGGCAAAGCGGTGTGACAGGAAGTAAAAATTGCAAAATTTGTGTTAGTAACTTTCTCCGTCCTGTAACGACAACCGACTAATTTAATAAAATCTCGAAAATTATCTCGATTCAAATAATCCGATTAAATAAAACGCACTTGAAGTTATCTCGCGGCATTTAATTATTATCATTACCTCAAATTATTATCATTTTAATTACGCTCAAGAGCGGTAAGAGCCTCAGTTTGTCCGCCGGATTCGTCGCGGAAAAGTGTTGCGTCGTACGAATTAATTTAATCAAACTATTTTTACTACCGTGTTTATTTCACTATTACCGCCTGATAACCGCAATGATTATTTCGTAAGTCGCCTAACAATTATTCCCAATTATTCCGCTTTTTCCAGCTTCAGAAAACCCACCGTCAAGTACTTCGTCATCGCTTTGACCGCCGCCATCATCCTGGCAATCCTCGGCACTATTGTGTATTTCCTGGTTAAGGGCGAGTCGAGCGGCAAGGGGGCTGTGGTCACCAACGGGCACACGTGCGCCCACATCGGCGCCGCCATCCTCGCGAAAGGGGGCTCGGCGGTGGACGCCGCCATCGCAGCTTTGTTCTGCGAGGGCGTCTCCATGCCCCAGAGCATGGGGCTGGGCGGGGGCTTCCTGATGACGGTCTACTTCGCCGAGAACCGCACGGCGTACTCGCTGAATGCGCGGGAGGTTGCCCCGCTGGCGGCCTCCAAAGACATGTTCGATGGGAACAGCTCGCTGTCGACGAAAGGGGGGCTTGCGGTGGCGGTGCCCGGGGAGTTGAGGGGCTACTGGGAGGCCTACCACAGGTATGGGGGCAAGGTGGCGTGGGCCGATTTGGTGCAGCCTACCATAGATTTGTGCGAAAGTGGGGTCCTGGTGACGGAGTATTTGGAGAAGTTGTATGCGAGTCAGTTGGAAAGCTTCAAGAAGGATCCTGTGATGGCGTAAGGTGGTTGAGGGGAGTTTCGCCAATCAAGGGGTTTTTTCAGTGAGACTTTTATCGATCCGAGCACTAATCGCACCTATAAGAAGGGACAAGTGGTTAAGAGGCCACGGTTGGCCAAAAGTTTGGAACTGATGAAGAGTTTTGGGGCCGATGCTTTGTATGACGGTACTTTGACGAAGGGGTTTGTTGAGGATATACGGAACAAAGGTGGGATTATCACGGTGGAGGATATGAAAAACTACAAGTAAGTTTGGATTATAATAAGCGACTAAATATCTGTCTGCACATTTTTATACCTGCGGACGTTTTGTCTTTATGTACCTAGAGGGACTCACATTGCGGAACCCATAGCATTATTAATATTTTAAACAGGGATAATTAAGGTCTCTTGAATTTTTATTGTTATGATGATATAAAGTGCAAACTATTTTTTCTGTTGTGTTTCTCTGGAATGGCGTAGTTTGGTCCACATGCCATACAATCTGTAGTAACACCAAGTGATATAAAGTGTTTATTATCTAAACGTAAGTGATAATCACAAGAACTATTATATCTGGTACATTATTACTTTTTTCGAACTCTTCAACAACTCTTAGGCCGAAGGTAAGTTTGTATCTTGCTATTTTATGTATTTTTATTTGAATTTGGTTACACTGACGGCGAGCAGACCAATAACTATAAAAAATATTTTGCCTGTGGACAATTTTCAAACTCTTATGCTCATTTTATTGTGCCGAATTTTGTTTTCTTTTTGCGAACACAGTTATGCCTAACGTCCAAGAAAATAGCATTGGTTTAGATAATGAAGGACTTGACCTGATCTAACTTGACCAAAAAAATGTCATTGATTTGGAAAATAAAAGACCTGACCTGACCAAAAAAATTGCATTGTTGTAGTAAATGAATGACCTGACCTGACCTGACCAAAAAAATAGCATTGGTTTAGAAAATAAAGGACCTGACATGATCTGATCACAAAAATAGCATTGGTTTAGAAAATGAAGGACCTGACCTGACCTAACTTGACCAAGAAAATAGCATTGGTTAAGAAAATGAAGGTCCTGACCTGGCCAAAAAATAGTATTGATTTAGAAGATAAAAGACCTGACCTGATCAAAAAAAATGCATTAATTTAGAAAATGAAGGACCTGACCTGATCAGAAAAATAGTATTGGTTTAGAAAATAAACAATCTGACCTGCCAAGAAAATAAGTTTAGAAACTGAAAGACTTGACCTGACCTGACCAAGAAAATAGTATTGGTTTGGAAAATAAAGGACCTGACTTGACCTAACTTGACCAAGAGAATAGCATTGGCTTAGAAAAGAAGGACCTGACCTGACCTAACTTGACCAAGAAAATGTGATTGGTATAGAAAATAAGAAAATATCCTGACCTGACTAAAAATAGCATTGGACCTGACCTGACCTAACTTGGCCAAGAAAATGTCATTGGTTTAGAAAATAAATATCTTGACCTGGCTAAGAAAATAGCATTGGTTTGGAAAATAAACAACCTGACCTGACCAAGAAAATTGCATTGATTTAGTAAACGAAGTACCTGACCTGACCTGACCTGACCAGGAAAACAATATTGGTTTAGAAAATAAAGGACCTGACCTGACCTGATCATAAAAATAGCATTAGCTTAGAAAATGAATAACCTGACCTGACCTAACTTTACCAAGAAAATAGCATTGATTAAGAAAATAAAAGTCCTGAGTTGACCAAAAAATAGCAATAATTTAGAAAACGAAGGACCTGACTTGACCTGACCTGATCAGAAAAATAGTATTGGTTTAGAAATGAAAGATCTGACCTGCCAAGAAACTAAGTTTAGGAACTGAAGGACTTGACCTGACCTGACCTAGCTTGATCAAGAAAATAGCATGGGTTCAAAAAATAAAGTACCTGACCTGACCTGACCTAGAAAATGAAGGATGCCTTCAGAATGAAATAATAAAGCCAATAGACAATTACTTAGTCTGTCCAAAAACTCCTGAAAGAAAGGGAAAGATACAAAAGGCAAGGGTACCATTTGCTATCTCATCGAAAATATATCGCACGATAAGAGAAAAAAAGAAAACTAATAAGAGAAAACACGAGTTCTGCAAAGTCTAAAATTATTTCCTCAACTTATCTATAAGAAATACGAGGAAAAAAATTATTTATATCTTTATTTTGAAGGCCGTAATGATTTTTTCAGTTGATATTTTTACTTAACTATCCAAAACTGTGCACTTTACTCTACACTTTCAATTGCTTATTTTGACGATTATAAAAACCAAAAGTTTTCCAATTTCAATTAGTTTACTTAACATTTACCAGTAATTTTTGGGAAAAAATTAAATTCTAGGTAAAAATATTAGTTGTTAGGTAAAAAAATAACAAACTCTAGGTAAAAATTATAAACGTTATTTGAAAACATTACCTAAGTACAACTGAAGATAATTTATAATATTTAAGAAAAAAATGTATCAGTGCAAATCCCTTTGATTATAAGAGGGACTACTACCTACTTTTTTAATTCTTCCTACTAAATACGCCATTTATCCATTCTATTGAAAGAAACATTAGTTTTTTTAGACAGATGCTCGGAGAGATAGTTTTTTATCGGATTTTACGTCAAAAATTGTTTTTAATTCATGTCTAGCATAACAAATATCTAATGGCTTATCAAGTGCGTGTTAAGTGGCGACTGAAAAGACCATTTTCAATATTTTCTAAAAAACAAGAAAAAAGTCCTTGAGATTTCCTAATTCTGAGATATTTTCAGAAGTACAGTTTTCCTTTACAAAACTTTACGGACATTTTGTAACGTAATTTGGAAATTATATCAGCCATTTTAACTGCTCCCAGTATGTACCTTTAAAAAATAAAGTATCTGTTGCCCAAAAACGTGAGCTTACGTGCAACATCTACGTACAGTCACCCAAAATGAAAATGACGCGTCCATAGACGAACACCTACTAGATCCCTTAACCACAAGTAACCTCTCTCATAAATCATCAGAGATCGTAAAGTAATTTTGAGTCATTTTATTTACTATCCTTTTAAACGATTGAGGATTTTTTTGTTAGTTACAATAAAACAATTCACAAATTGTGTTTTTTGTTTGGAATACCATTTCGAATTAATGAAAAAATTAAAAATTATAATTATTAATATTCTTTGACCGACAATTTTTTGGCTTATTCTTCACAATTTTTGCAAAATAATGAAAATATTAAATAAATTGCTTACGAACAAATTTTGACAATTTTTAGCATATCCTTGACAAAATATCGCTCACAACGAGAAAAATAGACAAAGTAACATCAGCTTTATTTTTTGTTTTTGTTTTTGAGACGTCTTTTCTGAGAAGATCTTCCAAAATAAATTAGTTTCCGGTACAAAAAGACTGAAATAAGAAAATTAATACCAAATTAGGTGAGTTTTTCCCACCGTTTTGGGAAAAAGCAGTAATGTGTGTTAAACACTCAAAAATTGCAAAAATTACAAAGCTTGAATTTTTAGCTTGGTTTGAATAAAATTATGCACATACTTCCGTCGTGATAAATACTCAAAAAAGCAAAAATTATGTAGTTTTCAACTTAATTCCAGAGAAACCAACATCAGTTTTTGAAATTTTGAAATTTTTAGAAGTTCTTGCAAAATAAATTAATCTCGACTTAAGAAGATAAGATCGATTTAGATTTAATTCGGTGATTTTTCATCCAGTTTTAAATATATTTTTTTGAAAAAAAAGCAGTTTTCAACAGAATTCGAAAAAGGCTAAATATATGGTATTCAGTGTTTTCTAACGAAATTTTGCAAAAAAAAGTAACATAACATACTTTTGCATTTAAATTGTTGACTTAAATTCTGGCTCTAAAACGAGTTTAAACGCCCAAGAAAAGAAGACTTATTTTGTGAATTTATAGACGTTTAAGTGAGAACCTGACCCGTCATTTTCATTTTGGCTGACTATACTGTCTTTCGCTTACACTTGGATAAGATTACTGAATATTGTGCCGTTATTTTTTACACTGTAAACTGCAAACAACATTTGAAAGTGTAAAAAATGCAATCTCAAAGGTATTTTTTATGTAATCTAAGACATTTTGTAAAAGATATATTAGGTCAAAATTATCACTAGAAGAATTAGCCACATGCCAAAATTTTTTTACTTTTAATTTTTTCAAGTTTGAACGCATAGCCAAAATGCAAAGCGATCAAAAAGTCCTTCTATCAAGTAAGCATAGAAATTAAACAACGTATGTCTGCGGAACGCAAGCCGAATGACAACGAAAATCTGTCAAAAAAATTAAGCAAATTATTGTTAAGCTGGAAGTTTTTTCAATAAGTTTTGCATGTGTTAAGATCATGTAGGAATAAAAACGATTTACTCTTAGATATAATTCGGAAATAAAATTAACTAGACGCCCTCTGGTGATGACTTTTGAACTATGTCGAAAACAGTAAAGAAATTTTCGTAATGCCACATTTAACTGACATTTAATGAATTGTTCAACAATTTTGCGTGTATAATGTTAATTACTTACAATAGAAAGAATTACTTTAAAAGTACGTGGTGGTAAATACTAGCGTTAACTTTGGTTCTGTAGTTTTTCGTGGTATAAAAGTGTTTATTGTTGGAACTTGAAAGTGGATAAAAAGTGAAAAATATTTAAATTTTGATTACAAAGTGTTATCAAACAGTTGTCTAATTAAAGATTATAAGTAATGGATCACAGCGAACACAAAGTTTGGCTCAAGAAACCAATAAATTAGTGAAGTGTTATGAATTTTAGGTTAGAATTTTCCACTGAAAAAATCATGAAATGCTGCGGTAAATCTACAAAACTACAATAAAGATTAACAACTGCTGATACATTTAAACGTAAATTATGCCAAAAGGTAGGCTTTTCAATGTCTTTGTAATAATTTTCCAATAAAGAAAATGAACCAAACAGTCATTCGTTATTCGTGTTTTCCTCGTCATCTCTCATTTGTCAACATAAGTTTCTTGCATCAAAGATGCAATAATCATTCCGCATAGGCAATGTAATAATTGTGAAGCCCCAAAATTCGTACAACGCACAAAATATCCGAATAAACATTTTCCCGCCATTTATGGTTACTGTTTTCGACCTAGCTCAGTGGCGCCCCCAACGGTAATTTTACTTCCGAATAACGTCAGTTTATAATATTTTTGTGACAGCTGAACTAATAACGCAACATACGTTCTCAAATAGTACGCCTTCTTGATTTTTTTGATCGTTTGGTACTACTTTATTATTTATAGGGTTAAATGGCAAGAACCCATCGTGGTTCAAATGCCCAACAACCAGACGCTTTACACGGCACCTTTGCCCGGCTCTGGTGTGATCCTTAGTTTCATAATGAACCTCCTTAACAATTACTTGGACAATTCGCAACCCTTGTCCGTCACAAACTGGCAACGAATCGTCGAAAGCTTCAAATTCGGCTACGGCAAAAGGACAGAACTCGGTGACATCACCGACAGCAACTTTGCCAATGTCACAGACTTGGTCAAAAAGCTCATTTCGCCGGATTATGCCTCCGAAATTCGGCAAAAAATCCACGACGGTACCACCTCCCAAGACCCGTCGTACTACGGCGCTAAGACGGTCCAACCCGAGGACCATGGTACCGCCCATATCTGCGTCCTGGCCCCCAATGGGGACGCAGTCTCCGTCACAAGCACCATCAATTTATAGTAATGTGACAACAGACCCATATCTCATGGTCTGATTACCACCTGGTTGCAGTTTCGGCGCCGGTTTCATGTCCGAAAGCACCGGAATCATCCTCAACAACGAAATGGACGACTTCTCCTCCCCCAACATGAACAACAGCTTCAACGTGCCGCCGTCCGAAGCCAACTACATCGAGCCCGGGAAGCGCCCGTTGTCCTCCATGGTGCCCTCGATTGTCGTGGGGGATGGCGGGGTTGAGCTCGTGATAGGGGCCGCAGGAGGGACCAAAATCACGACCTCGGTGGCGCAGATCGCCGTCAAGCATTTGTGGTTTGGGGCTCCGATCGGAGCAGCAGTGCAGGAGAAGCGGATTCACCATCAGTTGTTCCCGATGGAGATTGAGTTCGAGAATGCGTTTAATGAAGTTAGTTGAAGTGGGAGTGGGTTGGTGGTTAATATTTTGTTTCAGACGAGAGATTTTGTGGAAGCGTTGCATAAAATTGGGCATGAGTATACGATAGCTGAGCCGGGGTCGGGGTTTTCGGCGGTGACGGCCATCTCCCGGAAAGGGGGCGATGTGGCGACGGCGAGTGATGTGCGGAGGACGGGCGACGAAGTTATAGTTTGATGGTGGAGATAGTTAGGTTTATTTATTATGGAAATTTAATTTATTTGCAAATAAAACCACTGATTCGTAATTTGGGTGTTTTACTGAAACGGCGAATCATGACTAGAGATTTACACAGTCATGTATTTACGAGGATAATAACTGTAAAATGACGTAATGGTATTAAAATGGTGATTGCACTATTGTTAAAGTGTGTTATCTTCTTACATAAGGAATTATTAATGTTATAATAACAACACACAAACAACTAAAAATTACGTGGTACCTAAATCTTCAGGTTTGAACAAATGGAAAAAAGTGTAGATATGAATGGAAAAAACATCCCCTAAGACTTTAAGGCTTAAGAAATTTATTTATATTTGTTTGTAATTATTTGGGTTAAGACAAATTTATTTTTTTAACCAGAACAGCAAAATAAAAAAATACATAATTGTCTTTTGTTTTATTTTTCCATTTTATTTGAAAAAAATCTTTTTTTTGACTTGAAAATTTGAAAACTTTTTCAGAGTTAGCAAATCTTTCCGAGAACCCAGAATTTTTTGGCAGGTTATATCGGAATAATAAAAAAAAATCAGATGCACGACGTACTTCCCCCATGTACAAAACAGCGTAAATCAAAAATAAACGATGGCAGCGATATTTTGATAAATAAAAGAAGCGTCTTTTTTTGAAATTTCAGAAATGTTCATTAACCAAATTAAAACTCAATGTAAAGATATGTTCTCGTTTGCTTTTTTGGAATTAGAGACAAATTCTCTGTTTAATAAGTAAATAAAAAAATTTTTTTAATAACAAAAAATTAAAAAGAAAATTGTAAGTTTTATATTCTTATAAAAATTTTTGGCAATTCATCAAGCGTAAAAAATATGGTAGAATTAATTTTTAAAAATAATATTATTAATGAATTTTCAGAAATATACAGGGTGTTCCGTCTAAACCCTACATTAGAAGTATCGATAGTTCTAATAATGATAGTCATCTGAAAATTTGTGTATATCCATAATTTCTTACGTCCTGCCCAATAAAAATAATTTCAAGATGGTGGCACTTCCGGTTATACGGGAAGTCGCTATCAACTTCCTTATTTTGAATCGAAAGCTATATTTTTTAATGTGTTTTTGGATTACTAGAGTTATTTTAAGGTATTTTTCATAAGTCTTCTCTATACCTAAATTTAGCCGTTTACGAAATATTTAGAATTTTTATTTATTTATTTTTTTTGGATTTGCACCTTCAAATTCAAAAATCGATAACTCTGCCATTTTTTAAAATTTCGAAATATTTTTTGGCTCATTTGAAAGAGGAAGCCTAGATGTTTCCTTTGGTGTTTACAAATTTCTAAAAAAAATAACAAACCCCAAATATTTAAAGTTAAGTTTTCAGTACTTAGCACCCATAACTCATTTTTTTCAAATGGAATGCTACAAGTTGTATTTCATTAAATCGTAGAGACTTTAATTAATTCTTCTTTGATCTGTATGTTTAATAGTTTTACAATAACTTTTTTTGAGATTGAGAAATTCATTAGCTTTTTTCATAGAGTGCCATGAAAACGAGAGAAAAAATGTGAGAAATTAAAGTTTTTTAAATGAATTTATTTTGTTTTTACAGGACGGACAACACAATTTTAAACAAAGATTGTCGTTTGTTTAATCAGAAATGTTTCTAGGGCAAAATATGCAAAAATAGCTGTGGTTAGTAAGAAATTTTCTACAATGTCAAAAAACCAACATAACTTGAAAATTATCCCAGATAGGTATAGGGAATGCTAATACAGATAGATGCAAAAAACAATCTTCTCCCATCTAGTAAAATAAAAATTAGGACATCCCATTTGAAAAAATTAAGTTATGGATACTTGAAGTTATCCAAACTTAACCTTAAAAAATTTGGATTTATGAACTTCTTTTCCAATTTTGAACACGCTGGAAAACAGATCTAGCCTTTCTCTTTTCATTCTCTAAATATGATTTCGAAATCTCTAAAACCAAAAGATTTACCGCTTTTTTAAGTGACAGGTGCAAATCCAAAAATTTTCAAAAAACCTTAAATATTCCGAAAACGGTTAAACTTAGGTGTAGGGAAAGCTGATACAAAGTCTCTTAAAATAACTCAACTAATCCAAAAACGCAGTGAAAAACATAGCTTTCCATTTAAAATAAGAAAGTTGATAGCGAGTGCCGCCATCTTGAAAATATTTTCATTGAGCAGAACTCTGTGAATTATGGCTATATAAGTACCAATACTTGTAATATTGGGTTTAGACGGAACAGGCTGTATAATAAACTTTTATTAGCATTAACATATATAGCAGAGAGACACATTATAATACAACTTCCCGCTATTCTGAAAAATTATAAGTACGGAAACAAATTACAATAAAGCTTGACAAAGATAACGAAATTCCGTATTCAGGAATAAAAGGCTAAACTGAAACTTTCGTTCATTACGGGGTCACGACTTCCCTAAAAGAATTACGAACGGAAGAGGAACAAACTACAAGTCCAGACACATAAATAAAATGTCAGTTTCAGCTTTATTAAATAATAATCGTCATAAAGTAAAAAATAAAATAGCTACAATAAAACTATCACGCTGAGCGGAGCTGGAGCAAATCAAAGAAGCAACACGTCAATGCAATGCTCTGCCGGCAACGGTACCCAAAAAATAGAAAAAAAACAATAAAAATAATACCCAATTTCCTAATTTCTGAGATATAGGTATAAGTTTTTTATTAGAAAGTTTGGATCGTCAAAAAACTATTTACAGCTAAAAAAATACAGCTTTTGTATAGAAAAGTGTGAAATAAACGGCAAATTCTTAAAGTTCTTTGCCGGCAGCTAGTCCAGACACAAATTGTCTGGGTCGTATCGAAAGATTAAATTAGTATAATTTATAATTGAATAACGAATTCACAAAAGCTCATAAACTATCTGAGGTCCTAAGTCAAAAGGTTACAATTATCAAAGCACAGGGCATAAGTCAAATAAGTGTCCCAATCGGCACAAATTATGGTAATGTTGGTAAAAAGAAATCATGTAATATTCACCAGACAACGTGTAAGCGGAAAGAATGCGTCGATAATATAAAAGGAACAGGGAATACTTCCATATAAATAAGGGCTAAAAAGTAACACATTTTTTTTGCTGGGTGCTGTCTAATCTCACTTTTATCATTAAGGCCAATGTTCCATCGACCAGACAAAAGCATTAACACGAAAAGAACAACCACCTGCTAGCTAATAAAGTGTCAGAGAGGACGATACCCATATGGATGTCACAAAGGGCCGACGAAACACATTCATAATCGCCAACCCAAGTTGTTAGTGACCCAATGGGATCGTCAATATACATTGAACAGTACACAAAATTATCAATTACTCGCATTTATTATTATTATTATTATTATTATTGTCGTTACTCCCTTTGTATTTTTAGTTATTGTTATTTTTTAAGTCTTTAACTTTCTTAACTCGTGAATAACAATAGGAAAACTCATAAACTGTCATTAAAAACTGGTCATAAACTCATTAAACGCAATAAAGAGGGTTAAATAGAAGAACATGTGGAAGATAAAAATCGTACAAAATTACAAAAAAATGATCTCAGCAGAAAAAATTCGTTGTTGAAATAAATATTCAATTACTGGTAAATCAGATTGAGACTAATTGTGGTAAATAAACTAAATCACCCATTTCAGAAATAATACAATCTGACACCTAAATTTTCAAAATAATTTTAGCACCTATGTAAAGTTTCTTTCAAAATACAAGATTTGTTTTATTTTTAATGTATTTTGCGACAAAAAAGGTTTTTTGCTGTGGATTTAAAATGGGAATTCTAAAATTTACATACATTGCCTTGTACTAGGTGATAACATAAATTACTGACGAACTGTTGAATAATTTTTAAAGAGTGTTTTTCTAGTTTTTGGTACTTTAGAAAATAGAAATAGGTAGTAAATTAATTACTAATATTATTTTTTATCTTCGGAAATTTTCCTGTCCCGTCCGTTATTACAACATATTAATGTTGACCTTATTTCTTATGTCGTTAAGCAAGACCAAAAATTGTAATATCCAGAGTCTTTAATAAATAAAGATTTACTGTCTGAATACATTTTTTAGAGTTATTTTTATACTAATTTTGTTGTCCCGTCCGTCATATGTTAACAAAAAGTCGTTAAATATTGCCTTTTTCTTCGGTTTCGTGGTTTCAAAAGTTTCCACAGGTTCCACCATTTACTTCAAAAAAATGTAGTTGTTGGAATTAGTGCTTTTTAAATTAAAAGAATTTTATAAAGATTGTTCAACGATAACAAGATCTTTTTTGTGTCCCGTCCGTCATCAATTTGTATTTCTTTTTTCGGTTCGTATTTAAAATTTTACAAATCTGGCTCCAAATGTATGTTGCAAGAAGTTTGAAAATAAAAATAAAACCTAAAAATTGATGCAAAGCGTCTGTTAAAATGGAATAGCTAAAATGAAATGTTAGAGTTTTGGTTATTTAAACCAAATTTCTTCTGACACCACTTTATTCGAAAAAAAAAAAACAAATAAAAAATTCTTTCTATTTAATATGATAAACCTTTTATAACTTTTTTATTTTTGTTAGACTAAAACATGTCTCTTCTGTAATTGGTTTTTGAATGTGATGTGGCGGATTGGAAAAGACGGAGGATTTACCCTTAGGTTCATAAGCTACCGTATGGTAACAAATGTATCCATACGTTTTAAACAGGGAAGTTATTCCTAAACAATGCAGTTTTTAAATATTATCTCTAAAACTTAAAATAATATACGTGTTCCAAACAGTTGCTTCCAATTTGTACTAAGAGGCTGAATTCTTATATCAATAAACAGAATACACAGAACAAATACTGCTTTTATAATATAGTCTATTTTGTGTTTAAAGACTTTTAGTTAATCTCGTAGTAATTGACTGTTATTACTTGTTCAGTCCTATTAATTAAATCATTTCCTTTTCGTAGTCAGTTTTCACGAAAATTTTCATATTTTTTTATTATTAAAACGTCTCTCAAATAAATTAAATTTAGTAGGAATGTGCCACAGCAGCATGAGACCTTGATAAAATTGTTTTTAAAGTCAAATTTAATGAAGATCTCATTGTTTGATAAATTAAGATTTTTATCATTGTTGCAATTGCTAATCCGTTCGTGTGGTGCTCTTCCATTACCGTTAAAAACTGTTTGAGAAAAAATAAAACCAGGCTTAATAAACTAATCCCCTAAAACCCCACTACTTTATTTAAGCTTAAATGGATTTAAATCGTAACTCAGCTATTGTATATTAAATTATTTTTTTTGGAAATCTTCCAAATCGATAAGGCCCGTCCAGAGCAAGCTCGACCTTCAGAATTTTACGATACTAGTTCAACTGTCAAGTTGGAATCGCCAACAATCTTAAAAGACACCCTATTACGAGCGCATAATTTACAACACCCTAACCGCTGGTACCCCAGCCTCTTCATTCATTCCGAATTTCAGAATTTTACGTAGGCGACTGACTTGCCGCATTTTCAACTCTCAAACGTAATTTTTTGAGTTTGTAACCAATCGTGTATTAGCAATATTATCTTGTAGTTTTATTATTTATAATAGGTACTCATTGCAATTTTAATTTACTTTAAAACTAAACTAACAACACTCTAAAACTAATTAAAAAATATAGAAGAAAAATAAAACTCCGAAACTTGAAATGTCATAGAGAAATCTACGGAACAATGTTTCGAAAGCAAATGATTTTCACTCACTTGTACTTGCATTTATATACCAGTGGCCTGAAAAGGGTTGTTGGGTGTATTTGCTTGACCCATATAACAGACCAAACCAATATTAATTTCCCAAAAATAGGAGTTTAGGAAGTTTACCAAAATCAGTTCTTTACTGAAAACTTGATAAAATGCTCTAAAAACGTAAAAGTAACAGAATTTCCAATTTTTCTCAAAACATGGTAAATTTAACTAAATAGATCAAAGTGACTTCATATTTGAAAAAAAAAAATACATCAATTCTCAGCTTAAAATAATATAATTTTCCACGTAATTAGTTCGCAGTATCATGGAAGCGATGTACTTTTCTAATTGCGCGGCCTAAGTTTTGAACCCAAGGGCTGCCAGTGACTCAAATTCGAGACAAATGATCGTTTTTTCCAGAAAAGAGGTGACAAAGACGTGTTTACAGGGAACTGGCTGGATTATATACCTGGTTTGTTACTCCGTCCCCCAAATATTTAAATATTTATTTATCACCGGAGTAATTAATGACCGACCAATATTATTTCAAATGCGTTCTCATCAATAAACTTTCGTCCTTCGTACCAGAAATAAAAGCAAAACATTTATTTAGGTACCTTGTATTTTTAATGAAATCACAATTCTCATTTATTCAAAAGAATGTTTATCCCAAAGAAATTTTAAAATCTCTGAAATCTTCTCTTATAAGTCTAGCCATGTATTAGACATCTGTTTGCATCGTCAGGGGTGATCATAAATTATGTTTGAAGTCTGGGTCTAATTGTTTGCGGTTACTTTTTATGGGAGAGTTGTAAATTATCTCTTGCTCACTCGATTTTCGATTGCAAATAAGGCTACCTCTGTGAAGGTGTTATTTACAAACGTTTTTTCATCGGACTTGAAATTATCGGGTTAAACAACAAGAATAAATTTATTGGCCATGTTAAAAATTCGAAAAAATCTCTTAAAATGCGTTTTCTTGAAATCCTTAACTTTAGTCAAACTTTCTCTACCTTTATTAGAGTTTGTAGGTAACCTATCGCATATCTAAAATGGCCGATAAACAGGAAAAAAAATCTCTTTTACATGATACCAAGTTTATGAAAACATGTTTGATAGTTTTTGAGGTACAGCGGTAGTCATTTACATTGGAACTCCCATAAGAGATTTCACTCCGGACGGCTCTTACGTTAATAAATAAGTAAACACAAAAATTTACTTGCAATAATTTATTAACCTTTCCCCTCCTCCTCACTTTTCATTCTTTCGTCTTTTACATCATCGTTCCACTCCTGTATCTCACCAGAGGCGAAAAAAATGTAAAAAATCGCCGACGCCACATACCATGCTGCCGCAATTACAAAAACAATCCTCCAAAGGGCCTTATCTGTCTCGTCATAGACCACAACTTGCACCACAAGCGGTGCAATAATGGAGAAAATGTTCGAAGACCCGTTTGTAATGCCCATCAAAGTCCCGGCATGATTTGGGGCCAAATCGATGTGATTGACTTGAAAGCCGCAAAAAACGGCCGCATTGATGCCAACCACAACGATCAAAAGGGCCACTGATAGGTCGGTTTGGTCCTCAGGCACAAAACCGAGCGCTACAAGGGCTAAAGCAGGCCCACAAGTTCCTGAAACCCTTTGTTTGATAAGTGTCCACTGTTTGTAAGTTTTACCAATTGCGTTGAAAATTTTCCGGACGGAACCTCGCGATAAAATTTTGCGGTTGATGAGGTGGTCGGAAATGGGCCCAAAAACAAAACTGAGGACCCAAAGGGCCAGGTAAGGGGCCGCTGACAGTAAACTATTCTACAATAAATATTAAAAATTAATATTTAATAAATGCTAAGTAATAAATAAGAATTTTTTTTAGTAAAATGCGGAGAGTTAGGACACTGAATTTAAATTTTCGATTTTTTTATATAGATTGTTCGTTTTTTCTGGAAATAATTGACAAACTTTTAATACCTACTACGATCCTACATTCATGTATAGAGAGATTGTATAAAAGCACATTGAGATAGAAATCAGAAATAAAACAGAAATTTTTAAAAAATGTTGGCAAAAATTATTTCCCTTTTTCGTTGACTAAACTCTGATGGCAGCCATTGTCTGTTCATCCTTTTTCTTGATACGAACTCCTAATTCTAAAAGACATTTCTTGATAAGTACAAAAAGTTATATCTAAACCCTTCATCATAAAAAAAATTCTGCTAACTTTAAGAAATGGTAATTTTGGGACTTATTTGTTCGATAATGACGCAGGAAATTAGACAAGAGAATTTTTTAAGCTTTCCGTCAATTTATTATGTAACTACCTATTAGCTGTTTCAAAACTATAAAAACGTCAACGTCGCAATTTACCCAATTATTTTTTAAATAAGATTGATAAAAATGTTCTCATTGAAAGTATAAATTAGCTTTTATTTTTTTGAAATACTTGAATAATTTAAAACAGCTTATTTTGAGAGAAAATGCGACGTTACGTTGGTGTTTTTATAGTCTTGAAACAGCTAATAACTAACTTTTTGTGAACAATATCCAAACAGACAATCTCGATGAAATACATCAAATGTAATGTTCACGATACAGTAATTAATCATTAATTAATTATGAAACGAAGACAAATTGCTCCTTTACTGACACGTTTTATTTATTGTTTATTATTACATTTGACGTCATTTCTTTAACCAAATCTCTGTATGGTTTTCTGAAATAAATGCTATTATTTTATTATTATTATTTATTATTTATTATTTATTATTTATTATTTATTATTTATTATTTATTATTTATTATTTATTATTTATTATTTATTATTTATTACAAAAATTTGTCTGAATAATGTTTTGTATACGAAGCCATCAAATTTTAGGAATCTCTATGTATTTACAAATACATAAATCTAATCTAATTTTTTTAGATTTTTTTGCCCGCCTTTAGCTCGTACGTGAATTTTAAATTCCGTTATAAATTATAAAGTTATTGGAATTGACAATTTTGTTACGTTTTTTACAACATCATTTTTTGGGAAATTTAAAACAACGACGGGAAATAAATTTGTGACGGAAAGTAACGCATTTTTTGTAATAAAGTATGTTTTAATTTATCTATTTGTTACTGATAAATAAATATCAACAAATTTCAAAAATTTAAACATAAATATTTGTAATTATTTTATTTTTTAGACAGTATCCCAAAATTATTTAGTTTCCCAGCATTCCATTTGATGTAAAATTAAGTCATTTTCTTTATTTGACAAACATTATTAGATATTATCTTGAAATTATTTTCGACAATAGCCTGGCATAAGTTGTTAATTTTATTGTATTTTTATTTTATTTTATTCGAATCAAGACAGTTTAGACATTAATTTGATCTACGAAAAGAGTTAAAAAATGTTTGCTTAAATTAGTAAAAAAAGTTGGAAAAAGTTAAAAACAAAACCCATAATTTGTCTTTTCTCTTTTTCTCACAGCAATTTCTTAAAAATTTTGAACAATATCAAAGTATCAATTGGTAGCGTAATTAATTCTCTATGGTTTAGAGTGTTTATTTTTATTTTTCACTTGTCTGTAACTTGTTGTTGTTGTGATAAGTGTTAACACTGACACTTCATTCATAATGCATAATAAGCTGAAGCTAACGTTATGACAACAAGGCTACTATTAAAACTAATAAGTATATAAGAAGTTAGAAGTGAATACAGAACAATAAAACGTTATATAAATTATTTCTCGATATTTATAAATCTCAGGAAATTTACAAAACTTGTTGGCCGAAATCCCTTGAATTTGCAAACTATTGCCCTAGAATACAGGTTGTTCAAAAACATTGTTGAGAAACATGTGTAAATTACGGGAAAAATCTAGAAAAAATCCCGAAAGTCATAATTTAAAAAATATGGAGCTAAACTTCTTTAGTTTACATTATTTTCTAATGTTTTTATGTTTCGCACTAAGTAATGGTTCCCTAACAAACGATGAATAATTATTTTTAAATTTACTATCATACCTTAGCAGTTTTTTGAATGAAAAAAATTAAAATTCATCAAAAAAATCACAATTCACATGTAAGCAGTTATGCCCTTGATACTATTTTACTCATCAAGAAATATTTATTTATCGGCCATAAAATTTGAAACACCTGGTATTATTTTTTTACAAGGGTGCGAATGCCAAACTGAAACACCCGGTATATCTTATTCAGAGCATAAAAAATTGGCTAGGTTTAATGTTCAGTGTCCCAACTTTTTGAATATGAGAGTTGGTATTTAGGTAGGTACCTAGTTAGGTAAAATACGAGTAATATAAATGTTAAATAATAATGTTTTTTACATGAAAGTTCAATTTATTTTTTAAATTTAATAATTAAATAAAATTATATACTTATAAAACGTTATACTTACGTATTAGCTGTTTCATAACTATAGAAATGCCAACGTCGCATTTTCTCTAAAAATTTGTTGTTATAATAATTATTCATGTATGCTTCAAAAAATTAATACGCTAATGTAATTTACAATTTCAATGAGAGACCTAATCATATCAACCTTATTTAAAAAAATAATTCGGTAAAATGCGACGTTGGTATTTCTAATTTCTAAAGTTTTGAAACAGTTAATAGGTATTTAACACCCACTTGCTGAGCTGAATATTTGATATTCTAGACATGGACAAAAAATCCATTCCTACAGAAAAATTAGACGGAATGGACAAATTCACTGACCTGTTAAGTAGGAGGAAAAAAGTAAAAAAGTACGTGTAGTGTAGTATTTTTTCTCAAATTTAAATAATTTTAGTATGGTAGAGCTCAGCTCCGTTTGCGTGTGCGTCATCTGACATTTCTGTCACTACGTTTACATAGCAGGGGCATAGCGGTGACAAACTATCAAATATGTTTTGAGGTTACGAAGTGTTTAAATTATGAGTTGTTACAAAAAATACAGATTCACAAAACAAGAACTAATAAACGCAGAATCAAAAACCTAACGAAACGCAAATCACAAAACACAATAAACGAACAGAAAATACTTGCGATTAACACCGATAACACTTTCGACAACCATGCGATGACGTCTATAATTTACTGTCAATGTCAGTTTGACAAATTCGTGACACTTGATGGTGTTGTCGAAGTGCACATGTAAATTAATGTTCAAGGATACCACCCTTAGATAGCCCTTAGCTGTTTAAATTTCCATTGTTTTTGATAATTTTTTATAGCTTTGTGTTGGTAATGAAAAAATGAAATTGATGACGCACACGCAAATCGAGCTGACCGCCACTATAGTATTATCCGTTCACGATTGTTTTAAATTCTCAGCAGGCGTAGATATATTTTTGTTAGGTTGGCCTCAGGTCCTGTTCGGTACTGTCTTTATGACGTTGTCTTGTCAAAAATTCGCTGTATTGTCAGTTCTACTGCTTATTAATTTAAAATGTCGAAAATAATTTCTGTTGATAAGAAATTGTGTATCAAAAGATGCTTGGAAGGATGCAAGAAAGACAGACCCGACTTTTTTAACTAATGATACTGAGTAGAATAACAATAAAACGGTATCCAATTATTTATTTAAAAAACGAAGCAAACTGACAACAGTCCTTGGTTGTCATCAATTATAACCCAAAATAAATTTCTTATGACAACTCACATTACTGCCAAATAAAATGTCAGATTTTCATAGAGAGTCCGAATTTAAAACAATCGTGAATGGTGGTGAACTTACTGTTTTCGCATAGCGGTTTTAATGTTTAGCATTTAGGATTCTACACCTAGCATCTACTAGTTTTACCCAGCAAACATCATTTTTACTTAGAGTTTACTATTTTCACCTAGCGTTTAACTTTCCCATAAAAAATTGACCTTTTGATGCTTGATAACGTACTGATTGCATGTCAAAGTGCATAATCTTGTTCATATAGTTGGGAATTTCGGTCAATAGCGTTGAATATCCCCAGTTTTGTCCAAAATTGGCCACAATTATGGCCCACATGGGCCATGACGTAAAAATAGCCTTCCACGGTGTTGGTACTACTTTATGTTCCTGTTGCCCCAACGTAGCCTCAATGTAAAACCTTTCCTCCTCTGAAATCCCGCGATGTTCAGCTGGGCTATTCGCCCCCAAACCCAGCCACAACCCAACCCAAAGTAGCCCAAAACAGCCAAAAACGTAAAAACTAACCGGCCAGCCCAGCCAACTCGCCGAAATGAGCCCAGTTATGGGCATAGCAATGATAGTACCGAAGGACGAACCCGAATAGACAAACGTGCCCATTCGGGATCGTTCGGGCGTCGGTGCCCATTTCCCTAAAATATTGTGAACCGAGGGGAAAATGAACCCTTGAAATAGCCCTTGCACCACGCGACAGCCCATCACTCCCTTCGAGCCCAAATTATCGGCAACGATGGGTGTCAGCATGCAAACGATGGAGTTTACGGTCATGGCAACGACCAGGAACCATCGCGGGCCATACATTTTGCCAAATTGGCCTGCGAACACCTGGAGGACGACATAGCCCCAGAAAAAGGAGGAGAGGACCACGCTTTTGTCGTCCCAGTTGTAAGTCTGGAAGTGGTGGTTAGGTTTGGTGGTTTGGGCGAGTTTGGGGGCTTACGGGAATGTCGGGATTTGAAGTTGTGTTTTTGTCAGTCATTGCAACTATTGCCACTGAAAGATTGACTCGCATCGCGTATGCTATGGCCAGGAGAAGGAAGCAAAGGGTGACTTGAGTGTGTCTGGAGCCGTACCAACTAGCTGGAAGAGAAATCAATTTCTAGGACAATGATAACATTCCTGGCATTGTGTATTACAATCAGATGATGGTAATAATAATGAATAAATGATTATTAAATTTTTGTTTAGTTTGGAAGGTCATAATTTTTTTTAACATAGTCTTTTGGGACTTTTTGAATACCAAAAATTATCAATTACAGGATGTCTCAGCGATTTTAGAAAGTCGATTACTGACTTTTTTTAAAGTTAGAAAGTTAATATTTGTCTTTACAAAAGCTCTAGAACCCTCTGTATCACCTAAAATTATTTTCGAAAAAGTGTACAGGGTGTTACAGAAATGAGCTACAATACAAACTTGTGTTTTTCTTAATGGAAGAAAGAATTCCATGTTTTGACCGGAAAATAAATGTCCAGTGTTCTTAAAGTCCTGACCTGTCCTGACCTGACCTGACCTGACCTGACCTGACCTGACTTTTTTTAAAGTTAGAAAGTTAATATTTGTCTTTACAAAAGCTCTAGATACTAACCCTCTGTATCACCTAAAATTATTTTCGAAAAAGTGTACAGGGTGTTACAGAAATGAGCTACAATACAAACTTGTGTTTTTCTTAATGGAAGAAAGAATTCCATGTTTTGACCGGAAAATAAATGTCCAGTGTTCTTAAAGTCCTGACCTGACCTGACCTGACCTGACCTGACCTGACTTTTTTTAAAGTTAGAAAGTTAATATTTGTCTTTACAAAAGCTCTAGGTACTAACCCTCTGTATCACCTAAAATTATTTTCGAATCAGTGTACAGGGTGTTACAGAAATGAGCTACTATACAAACTTGTGTTTTTCTTAATGGAAGAAAGAATTCCATGATTTGACCGGAAAATAAATGTCCAGTGTTCTTAAAGTCCTGACCTGACCTGACCTGACCTGACCTGACCTGACTTTTTTTAAAGTTAGAAAGTTAATATTTGTCTTTACAAAAGCTCTAGATACTAACCCTCTGTATCACCTAAAATTATTTTCGAATCAGTGTACAGGGTGTTACAGAAATGAGCTACTATACAAACTTGTGTTTTTCTTAATGGAAGAAAGAATTCCATGTTTTGACCGGAAAATAAATGTCCAGTGTTCTTAAAGTCCTGTCCTGACCTGACCTGACCTGACCTGACTTTTTTTAAAGTTAGAAAGTTAATATTTGTCTTTACAAAAGCTCTAGATACTAACCCTCTGTATCACCTAAAATTATTTTCGAATCAGTGTACAGGGTGTTACAGAAATGAGCTACTATACAAACTTGTGTTTTTCTTAATGGAAGAAAGAATTCCATGTTTTGACCGGAAAATAAATGTCCAGTGTTCTTAAAGTCCTGTCCTGACCTGACCTGACCTGACCTGACCTGACTTTTTTTAAAGTTAGAAAGTTAATATTTGTCTTTACAAAAGCTCTAGATACTAACCCTCTGTATCACCTAAAATTATTTTCGAATAAGTGTACAGGGTGTTTCAGAAATGAGCTACAATACAAACTTATGTTTTTTTTAATGGAAGAAAGAATTCCATGTTTTTACCGGAAAATAAACGTCCAGTGTTCTTAAAGTAATTCAAATTTTGTTGTTATGTTTTGCTCTTAAATTAAAATTAAGGAAAAATTTCGGAAATTCTACAAGAGAACGATTAATTACATCTGTAAATATTTTGATTTGAAAGCTAAGACTTTTCAATGAGCCAAACTATTTTTTTGTAAAACGTTATTCTGATTATGATTAACTGAATAACAAAAAAAAAATGAATTCGTACAGTAAGAACCACGAACTGGTTTTCTTTTTAATGTGTATTTAATCTTACACACTCCATTTCAAAAAGCCAAATTCAAAAATAAAAAAAATGTGTTCCCCTATATAGTTTTTCTAAAACCACAGATGTGGAACAGTGGCTTCTACCTTTATTTGCTTGCCAAGTTGAATAAACAATATAGATGTAAATTGTTCTTGGTACTTTTTATTTTTTATATTGTCTTTGTCATATTTCTTATTTTCATAGTACTATTAAGTATTGTTTTTATTTGATTTCGTAATATATTGTATGTAAAAATTAATTTTATTTTTTTACTTTGTTTATGACTAGAGTTCGGACTTTTTAGCACAAAAAAGCCAAAAATAAGCTTAATATTTAAGCTGTAATATGCATAAAAAAGCACAAAAACTGAAAATATGCCTAAAAATATGCTCAAAACTTTTTCACGAAAACATCTGATTCAGTGCTATTTAAAACAAATTTATTTATAAAAAGTTAAATAAAAACAAAACTTTACGAAGTAACTAATTAGTACCCATTAGCTGTTTCAAAACTATAAAAACGCCAACGTCACATTTTTTTGATAAGAATAATAAAATGATAAAATAGTTATTAATGATTAGATTTCTCATAGAACGTATAAATTACATTGGCTATTATTCTTTTGAACTGCATGAATAATTTATAACAGCTAATTTTGAAGGAAAATGCGACGTTGGCGTTTTTATAGTTTTGAAACAGCTAATAGATGTTTGATTTTTTCACTTTGTACTTTAAAAATGAAAAAAAAATTCAAAAATATTTTTTTCGAAATTCCATTTAGTCTCGCGAGTTATTACAATAAATTTTTATGGCACTCTACTATGGCAATTTTTTGGTAAAAAGTTAAACTCTAAAAATGACTTCTAATTGAAATATTATTCCTAAACCAGTGTTTTTTTTTTAATTAAATTGTTAAAGTTGCCTTGAGAGCTCATTATTAAGATTTTCCAAAGTTGGAGAAAGTAGTTGTATTCAGGGAGTATTTTGATTCGTCAAAATTGCCTCAAAATGACAAAAAATCAAAACGTCAATTTTTTTGCAACAATTAATACTAAAGCCAAAAAAACTGTAAAAACTTGTAAATGTTAAAAATTAGCATAAAACTTGCACAAAAAAAGGTTTTTTAGCATAAAAATGCCAAATTAGAAAATAAACATTAAAAAATTGGCTTATTTGAAGCAGATAAGCTTAAGTTGATAAAATCACTGCTTATTAAAATAACGGATAGCAAAATGCTCGGAATCCGTACCTAATTTATAATGATCGAAATTTAATTTTGTTAAGCCAACTAAAAATTCCAAGCAATACTAACGAGAACTCAGGTAAAAAATCATTACATTATCACTAATTAATTAAGGATCAGAAATTAGACAAGTTATTATTTTGGTGTCCGGGGCTGAAAAAAAAATCAGTGACAACCCTAAACACCCTACATTTAGAATAAAATATCTTTTGTGTAACCAGATAGTTAACTGTTAATGTTTTTAGAAACACAATTTTAAAAACCGGGTGTTCCATTTTAAATTTTTAACTTATTTAACTTGCAACAAATTTTATTTTTATCTTCTTGATTACTATGAGCTAAAAAATTATATTCTTACAGTTTCTTCATTAAAGTGGTGAAAGTGCTACTTTTCTAATACTCTTGGTTCTTTTGTAATACATTGTTTTAATCAAATTATTTCAAAAACTACGCAAAATCGACCAATAACAATTTAGCGTAAAAATATCAATGTTAAAAACTACACCCAAAAAAAAATTATTAACATTTTAACGTTTTTAACAATAATGGATGTTTACAACTGGATGGGACAGTCTGTATATAAGTTAGGTTTACTTCAAAAACAGTTAATTGTGTTGTTTGTTTTAGACCATTAATTTAATTTAATTCGTAAACTTTATCAGTTAAACCGATTATTATTGGTGTGTTTTTCTTATCACCGGCATTTGTTTGAAAACGTAAACTCGTAACAATACCAAATCGATGAAAACAATTTAGTCTTGAATTTGTAAAGGACAATGTTATCGCGATTAAGCGTTGTTAGGTGCCAGTGCTTAATTAAATTATTTTTCAATAAAAACATAAGGAATGTTTGTGGAAAGTTTTTTAACAAAGATAAAAAACGATAAAAATGTGACAAACCTGGAGCTTGAATTTCTTCATTTTGGGCCAGTTTTTGGTTAGTCGACATTTTATTTTAACGTTGATACGGACTGGATGTTTACAAGACACTGATTTCGAACTCATTGAAGAGATAATTTTTATAAAAAAATCGAAATGTCGAATGGAAAAATTCATCATCCTCAAATCAAGTACCGATTATTAATCGTCTCTTTATCAATGTGGGTTTTCTTAAGTATTGGAAACCGTGAAAGACATGTTTTTTTAAGGACGTCGTAAATAAAGCTAAAGTTCAAGATAAAAGAGCAATGGGGGGTCTGCGCCCCTGCACCCTGAAAAGGGACGAATATGGAAAAGCTTGAGTTGTTTCGTTTGACTTGTGACCATTGGGGTCAATTTATTCTGTTAGTTTCCGCCCTGTCTTACAACACATGTTGTTTTTTGGTCTTTTGCCCAAAAAAAAAAGCGCAGGGTAGGCTCATAGTCAGTAGTTTTTACTTCTTTATGCAAAGAACAATTGTAGAAAAACTTCCAAGTTTTTACTTTTACAAACAATTAATTGAGATACCACTAGCCGTATTCAAAATAATACGTGTATATCTGGTTGCATAGCCCAACCGTTAAAAAAATTTAAATCTTTTTTATAGAATTTGCATTAATACCATAGAATAACTATTTCCTAATACAATGTAAATGAATAATGATAATGATATTTGTTTTAACTTCGCAGATACATGTAAAATTAGACATAAAAATGCGGAAACGTGTTGCATTTTTTTTTGTAAATTGCTGACTAGGAATACCACAGGGTATGCTCGTTTATCCGGTTGTGCAATAACTACGTTTTTATTGCACCAACAGGCGTAAGCAAAACGCGGAACAAAAAATTCTGGTTCACTAAAATTAGGACAGTTATCGAAAATTATCAATAAGTCCAAAGGTCATTTGTGTTTACAAAACTGGACAAATAGCAGACGGGGATGTTATCGAAATTCGATATAAAAGCAAAAATGGTACCAAAACCCCTCAGTGTGTTTTGAACCCCAGCCCACGCGCCATTGTTTGAACATTGTCACTGCTGGCAATCTACAATAAACAAAAGCCCCAGCTTTGCTTTAAACTCTGATTTAAATAAAAACAGCCGGTACCGGTAAAAAACCGGCCCCCAACTCAATAAGAGATTATTTCCACGTAAACGCAAAGAATGTCGCTTTATTACTTGCCGAAAAATGGGCAAAAACAGTCAAAGTGTTTAGTTGCAAAAAATATCAAGTTGCCGTGACCACATTGCAATTGTTTTTTGGAAGTTTTTCAATTCTGTTGTTCCACCTTTTTAAATTAAAAAAACCTCAATTCCGTGATTATTCAACAGGTATGTGCTATATTTTGGTACTTTTTAACCGATCACAGTTGATAAACTTGAATTAGTTGCAGTTTTTATGTTTTTGGGGGTTGTTTAAATTTTGCGAATTGTTAGGTTAGGAACAGGCCCTTGCGGGGGCCTATTTCAGTGATTTGAGACTTGAAGTCGAATAAACTGACCCACAATGTGTTTTTTGCGTTCGATGCAGTTTCTTTCATGACAAAATCTGCAAACGTAATCTGAAGTTACAATCGACAGTTTGCAGTTCTTCGAAATGAATAATGTGCGTGCCTGATTTCCCAGTTCTTAGAACGCCTAACCGGTTTTAAATCTAACTAACAAGGGTGCTTCTGAGAACTGACAATTCTTTGCCCCACTACCTGAAGTTTTGTGAGCTTAACAGTGCCCTAAAGTCACCTTGAAGTCTGAAATAAATTTAGTTGACGCCTCTTCTCACGACCTGTCTAGACTAGATCGGTCCCACAAGACGGTAAGTGAAATACTGTGCTCAGTGTAAAACTTTTCTCGACTTTAATATTTTGTAAAATTTTTTTCAGGAAAAGTTTGGTCTAGCTACCAGTTATTTTGTTATTTTTATAACTACTTATTTAGGTCTGGTGATGTCAGCAGTTGAATAATGGTAAGCACAAGAAAATACTTAAATTTTATGACTAGATGGTTGGGTTGGAATGGTTTTTGAGAAGCGGGTTCTAAACCAACTATTACGTAACTTCTGGCTGCTAAAAATACAGCGTCTCACCCAAGACTTTTGAGCTTAATATTACAGTTATTTATCAAAGGATTGTTATGAAATTCAGAATGCACACATTTTAGGTGATCTTTCAATTGGGAGCAAAAAATGACCTCAAATTAAAAAAAAATAACTTCAAAAGGCGTTTCTTTTATTTAAAATTAAGCCATTGGATCACTAACTCTGAAACGATTTAATATTTTAAAAAGTCCTGTAAAAATTACGTTTTTAAGACTTGAGTTGTTCCTTACCTTCTAAAATATCTGTATTTTAAAATTCCATTGACAAATATCTGAGATATCAGGCTCGAGAATCTTAAGTAAGACACCCTGTATGGTTGGGTTGAAATGGTTTTGAGAAGCGGCCTCTAACCCAACGGTGGCGTAACTTCTGGTTACCGAAAATCTAACTGATAATAAAGGTCAACGCTTCATCGAAGTTGTGTAAATTGGAACACTTTGACATCGATAGTGACATGGTTTAACACTTCCGAATATAGCTTATCTTTGTGTTTATTTTCACCAAAGTAATAATTTTATTATGTAACTGTAATTTATTACTATTTTATTTTGATCAGAGGCAACAATTAAGCTTTCCTTTACACTGAACAAAAAATTCTATCTCCGCTAACGCAGTTATTAAGGGGGCATGAGTATTGTGACTAAAAATAAACTGTAAAAACAACTATAATTGCAATTAAATTCGAGCTTATTACCCTTAACTAGAAAAAACACTTTGTTTAATTAAACCTACCTGGGCAACAGGGTGAGGTCGCTTGCGCCCGCCCCGATAACATATTTATCAACTAACTTCATTTGTGTGTATGGGAAATTGCTAATGCATTTTGACTCGCTCTTTTAAAGCTCTTCTTTATTATACAGTGTGTTTTTAAATGATTCTTATCTAATCGTCTGTGAATTTCTCATGTAAAATCAGAAAATGCCGCTTCATAGAACTAATGATAGGCATTTAGACATTGAATATTACCATTCCCCATTTATTAAGTCTTCAATTCGTGTTTCCAAAAGTGTTTTCTTGCACAGTTTAATCATTTAGTTGCATTTTAACGAAATTTTTTACAGAAATTAATTGAATTTCACAACTGACAGATTTGACATTTATTGAGAGAGGATTGAAGTGAGTAGAGCGGCACAATTTTTTTTACATCTAGACTAACTGCAAAATTAATTACATGAGAATCATTTAAAAACACATTGTAGAAATAGTGAGTTTAATGGAATCACTAAACAACAAATTTGCTTTCGCGAGAGTTGGAGCAACATGCGCATCTTGTAAATTATTTTCATCAGTTGAACGGAGTACGAGGAGTTGTAATGATGGGTGATAGAGTGTCTTACTTGTTTGTAAATAATCCTGGCTTAGTAAGTAAAATGTGAACTTTAGTGAGTTTAGTTTTTTTTTGCTGATGTAATCTGAAACCCGGTAAAACCATAAAATCACTTGTGTCGGTGGCCTTTGAACGTTAGGTCCCTGCCTTCCAAGCCCATTCATTAGTGTTGAAGTGGCATTTTCGAGAGCGAATTTATGTGGGGACTGTTTTACAGGACGAATTCAAGTCGGAAGAGCGCAAAATGCAACTAAAAGCTTCTCCTGAACTTACAACAAAATTATTTAGTTAAAGAATAGTGTAATAGAAAAGACACTAAAACTATTCAATTCAGCAGGAAACGTACCTAAAATATAAGTTGAAGACCTTGACGGGATGTGTTGGAATATTAGATATGTATAGGTCAAAAATTTTTAGTCCATCATCTCTAAACCAAACTAAAAAAACTAAACCCAAATCCACTTGATACAGTTATAATTTACAATAAAATTGTGAAACAAGAAGTGTTGAAGAAACAACACAAAGATTTGAGGACTTATGAGCGGTTACTTTCGCTCTCGTAAGAATTTTAAATGTTTCGTTTCATTTGGTTGTTTTATGATCCGCTTCTACCTTTTAGGGGCAACTGTAAATTTTCAGAATTATTTTTCTCTTTGGATTGATGGGCTTTTTTGGCACTAAATTGTCGTTACCATTCAGTTTAACACAGGATTTTTTTTCTTATAGAGAAACTCTCAACTTGTCTTCTATTTCACGTTGTCATTTTTTTCTTAATTAGCAGCTTAAAAACAACTTTGTTATAATAATACTGGAAACGCTTATTACACCAGTGAAAACCATTTCTCTGTATCTGCTCTCAAACTCAAGTTATTTTGAATTAAAATTGAAATTATGACGTCATAACTACCTGTTGAGCATTTGGTTCAATATTAATTCAAATTGTGACACTGACAGAGTTTAGCAAAACTTAAGAAAATTCCTCAGGAGTTTAAGACGAAATTTCTAACAGGAATTAGTCGAAAAACTAGTTAATTTTTGATTTTGGAAAGATTTTTTTGTTAATTAAGTGATAAGATAAGATGATTCTATAATGAGAGGCGGTCGTGACGTCACGATTTCTTTCTTTCGAAGCGATTTTCTCGTTAATTTTTAATCGTAGGAAATTTTGAAAAGAACCTAATGGTTTGGAACGAACGATATTTTCAATTTCCGTTATATAAAACAGGTAAAATTAGTTGTCAATGCCTTTAAAAACTGAAATGAAATATGCGTTAATATTTTATGTCTACCACCATTCTTCATTTTGTTTTTTTATAAAAACATTGATTTTTTAATAGTGTCAAAATTTATAAAAAAAAGTACTAATCCAATGTTCCAGAAGTAATTTTTTTATTTTTGAAATTATTAAAATAGGCCTTTGGAATCGTTTCTGTCGTTAATTTGTATTTCATTTTATACTTTTTTTGGTGTTATTACATATTTTACATTTTTCAGTTTCGTAAAAAAAATTTCGGGCGCCTAATCGTTTTTTAAACACCTTTTTGCAAAATTTACCAAAGCTACAGTGCTTCCCTAAATTAAATAAGTTGAAATCTTACTTTACAGATTTCTGTCTTTCATTGCCATTTTCATGCAAATTATTTGAAATAATTTGAAAAATCACCACTTGTACTGGAAATGTGATATTTTTGCGTTTTCGAGCATTTTTAAGTTAAAAAAATCTCAATTTATGGTAATTTTCTGGAATGTGAAAAAGTTTATTTGCATTTTGTATTTAATATAACAATGACAGAAAATTTAATTTTCAGATTTCCGACTCTGCTATGTGAGTTAATAAAAAATGAATTGGGTGACGCATTGCAGCACTGATTCCGCTGATTACCAAGTATTTAATCTGAAAGGAAGCTCAATAAAACTGGCCAAGGTAGGTACCGCAAACTATGCACTCTAACCCACCACCACCACCACCAACATTTATCATCACACATTAGTCGACCTTGAAAAAAACCACCACGTGCATTTGTTTTTGTTCGCATCGGAGCTTTTCGTTTCAGTTTCGGCGTGAGAACTAAGCTCCCATTGGTCGTTTCAGCGGTACGATCCTCTTCGTTGTTAGCTAATTTTGTTGTCGGCAAGCATTCTTCAGTGCGGTGCGGGATTCCGCCGAGAAGTGATGTAATTAGTGATAGAATGTTTTAGCGCGAAAATACCAAACAAAGCCATGAATCAACTAAACGAGGAGGTAAAGATTTGCACGTAAAAAATTTAGTTCATTTATTTATACACCCAGTCTCTTGCATACTCTGTTCCAAAACTACGGAAATGCAAACGTATTTTATTTTTTTTTTATAAATAAAGTTTGCAAAAATAGTCATTGAAACTATAAATCACATTAGCTATTAGTTTTTTGACGTACTCGAATAAATTATAACTAATTACTAAGAAAATCCGATCTTACTATTTTTTTATTGGATTGGAATGCATATTACAGCTGAAAAAAATACGATGTTTATCTAGTCTCTTGTTTATTTAATAGTGTGAAGTACAAGACTTTCTTTCAGAAGGCCAACACTAGCTGCTGATAAAATCGTTTCCGCCAGATATCTCGATACAACAGTATCATTTTGACTAATTAAATCTGCCTAATGTTTTATTTTGATTTATTGGAGACAAAATTTCAAGTGGTTTTGTGTCATGATAAGAGATAAGAAAGGTACCACCCATACAGAAGAAAATCTACGATTTGTGCGATTAAATATCAGCCGTGCACGTGTTTCAGTTTTCTCCAAAATAAAAAGATGGCCTGTTCAAGTCGTATTTATGTGAAGGGATTTTTTGTTGACACTAGTTTGGTGAGATTTTGTCACTACACATTTTTTTCATTTTTTTTACACTTGTAAAACACGTGTTTGTGATATATTCGTATTTAGTTACAGATATCGACTTATACTGTATTTATTATGATAATATTGCACAATTCCTTCAATGATTTGCATCAAACAATAGTCATAACTTGTATCCTATTACGAGTTTATTTTATTTATGAAACTTTTTTAAAGCGTAAAACGTGAATGCTAATCATTAATCTTAATTAACATGAAATGTGCATGCTTTGGAGATCATGTATCTCGCAGCGTTGTTAGTTGTAGAATTGCAAACTTATTAAAAACGAGGTATTTATTTCCGTTCCTGGAACCAAGCTTCGGAGCTTTCATAAAATTCTAATTAGTGTTGGGGCACGTTTCCGAGTGAAAAGGGTGGATTTTTGCGGCAAACTTGGTACAAAGGGACCGACTGTAATAATTTTTTTTTATTTATGGTTCTGAAAACTCGACAAAACTGCTTGTTTCTATCATTTGTGAACAATATTGTGAGGAGCGTGTGATTTGAGCCCCTTTTAAAATCAAATGCATGACAAAACCATACTCAAAAAAATTATTAAACATTATTTTGCGACGTTTCTTTGTCATATCTGTTTGAGTCATTTAGTTTTATGACTTTGGAATACAATTGTTGGCCTTGAGCTCTACTCCGCCCCCTTTTGTCCCACTTGGGTAAAAAGGCACCCTCAGCATTCCAATCCCCCTCTACCCACACAAGTCATATCAGTTGAATCTCGCATGAATAAGCTCACTGTTGGTGGCACAGTGAACATACAGGGTGTATCAAAAATTTTTCCACGTAGTAAAACTCATTAAATACAACTATTCCATATAATGTTTTGCAATTGCGGAAACACAAGCTTAAAGTTCGAGGGTTGTCGTTATGCAACGGGCGTATGCGAGTGCGTACCTAGGCACCCGAGCACTTTTAGCGTTTTCGCATAAATGTTATTCAAATTTTTTTTGTTGGAACATTTTATTAATTTAAGACACGTTGCTATGGAAGTGTGTTTTAAAATAGTGGAAACATTAATTTAAAACACGTTGCTATTGAAAACGTGTTTTAAAATAGTGTTTATAATCTTGGATTCATATATTAAAAAGAAGGCTTAAAATGTTACCAACAAAAAATTCTTACTTAATAACTAGCTTGTATTCATAGCAATAATTTTGAACGAAAATAGTTCGACACTTCGATACAATTTTCCAAATTTTGAGTAAATTGTCGAAACTTCTATATCTATTCTATTCTATATCTTTTTCCTTTTAAAATTAACACACGTATAATACACCCTGTATAATAAAGGAATAGTTTTAATTGCTTTTGAACATGAGACAAAAAATTGTTTTTTCTACTTTGGTTTCGTACTGAGGCCATATCCAAGAGTGCTATAATAATTACACTAAAAACTAGGGTAATTTGGTTGGATAATGTTGACAACCTAGTTTTTTGACAATTATCTGAGAAAACTGTCAGTGTCAAATGCATAATTTAGTCAAATAAATCAAATATAAACCTTTAGAGACTTTTGTATCATCTCTCATATGTAGCTCCTTTGAACACTTTTCAAGTAATGTACTTCAAAAGCCAGTACAAGTAATTTGAGATCTCAAAAGCTCGTATTCGTTGTAAAACGTCTTGGTCACTTTGGCCAAATTATTGATTCTCTAAATTTCGAAATTTTTTTTTTTTTTTTGAAAAAAAGGTGCAAAGTAGAATAAATACTGTATGATATCATTTAAAAGGCATTTTGTCGCACTCCTCTTTTTATCGGTGCGTGCGACAAAATACGTCTTATAAAACTCGTATCATAATATAGTATTTCATTCTTGTGATTTGCGATGATATTAGGTATCGTATTCTAGAACTTACGATTGCGTAATTTCCTTTTATGTTATCAAAATATTTTACTCGTGATTAAGACGCGAAGTAAGTGTTGATACTTTTGTTTCAGTGGCAGACTGAACCATTTACTGAAAGAGTATTACAACAGTTGAACGACGAACCGAAAGTGATACTGTCATCGGTGAAAAATAACAAAAGGTAAATTATCTTGAGGTTTTTGTATATACGCAAGAGTTCTCACTGACTCATATATTATCGACTCCTCAAACAATAACAAACAATGCAAGATTTATCGCTTAATAAGATAAACAAGAGCCTGTCCCTAAGACGTCGTTGTTTATCAACAATTAATTTTCACATTTTTTGAAGAGAGTTTTTTAGTTTCAGAAACGTCCAACGGACGGATCACAATGTACCAGATTTGTGTGACATTGGAAACTACGTTGAATGCTCAACCCACGAAGATATTATTTATACTAGCGAAAAATGTGTGAAGTTGCCAGACGATGGTGGTTTTTTCTTCGACATTGAGGAAAAAACAGACAATGCGAAAAAACACGACGTCGAAAAGGAACTTAGTATAATGTTCCAAAATGTCACCACAGAAGAAGAAACAGCAATAAAAAAACCGTCACATCGTCGTCGACAACATAAACCCAAGAAAACGAAAAACTTGCGTGAACTGCTCATCCAACTATTCGGAAGTCCATTGGATGACATCGAAAAACCACCAAAAACGCCCCAAAAAGTGCAAAACAATCGAAGACAATCTCTGCCCGTTTCGATCCAAATTGCGGGTGCGGATTTTTTCAAACCGGTGAAAATTAACAATAAACGTAAAAGTGAAGCAGACATTCCCTCGTGTAAAAAAGTGCAAAAAACGGTGCAAGTTCCAGTGTTGGAGGTATTCAACGTTGATTACCTCAGTGTTGCGGAGTTGAAAATACCACCAATATACTCAGAAACTGCCACTAGTAGTGTAACACTTGAAGAACTGAAAGTGGCCACTGTTTTATACAAACCTCGTTTGAGCAAAACTCAAACCGTGACCAATACGCACATCATTGATCTGACTCAGGATAGTAGCAACAGTTTTAGTTCGACTGATATACCTGTGGAAATTAAAGGCGAACAAGCCAATGTTGGTTTGTCTATGCCGTCTTTATCACCACTTGAGGAAGGAGCGAAATCTCGTCCGGAAACCACATCCGTTCAACCGCCAAAAACCGTAGAAAAAATGGTGGCTACTACGCAGCGTAGGCAAAGTGTTGACAATGTGCAATCGCAGCCGAACACTCGGATTCAAATCAATCGGCAACAGAGTGCTCCACAACTGCAGCAAGCCGAGAGACCAATAAGAGCGCAACAGACGGCGTTAGAGCAGTTGATGGAGTGGAGGAAGAATCAAATACAACCGCCGAGTCAACCGCATTGGATTTCCAACGAGCATAATATGCCACAATTGTTGCGAATTCACCAAAACACACCGAGTGGTTATCTCCTCATTTCGAATAGGGTGTGTGGGGAAAAAATCTTTCCATATGTTTACAAGTATTACGTATGGAAACAAAAACTAGTCCAGTTGATGGACTTGAAGAAGAGTCTCTTTTCCGCTGATGAAGTGAAAGAGAATCTCGAGACTCTTGCTAGTTACTATGAGGCGACCAGACGGAATATTGCCAAAAGATTGATCAAAGAGTTATTACCACTGGAGATATTTAATTTTGTGCTTAGTGATGTCTTGAGTACGATATCGACTAAAATGGTCGAGAAGCAGTTAGATGGGGGTCTGTGCCGTGTTTGTTGTTTAATCCATAACATCATGCAGGGGTTTGAGGACGCTTGCATTACCCCGTTTACCAAGAGGTTCTATAGCGTTGTTAGTGCTTCAATGGGACGACTCGATGAACGATCCCGGCATGGTAAGGAAAACACAATGGGTGATACTCATCTACTTATAAACGTAAATACTTGAATCCATGCTCATAAAGAGATAACTTGCTCTTTTATGAGCAAATATATCGAAACCAGTGGATATACTAAAGTAGCGACACGGACCTTGACAGAGGGCCGGAAATTCGACATATAGCCTTGTTAAGTGCTTTCTTGCCTCGATTCTATGCTTTTAATTTTAAATAAATAGAATTGGCAAGGGGATGCTCGAAAGAGATATTTAAAGGGCACGTTAAATGTTAGATTTATGTAGACTTTCTCACTTGTGAGAAATTGTAAAGTGCACAGTTATTTTGGTGTTTATCGGTAGTTTTACTCTGGTTATTGCTATTTATGTGAAGAGATTTCATGAAACTTAATAAAACAATGGATCTACAAAAAAACATTAAAGAAAAGGGTCTCCAGATTGTTGAACGTCGTCCACATTACGAAGCATTTCTGTGTGGGTATATTAGAAACTCACTCAAACAAGAATTGTTTCCAAGACATAAAGTGTTAGGTATCGACTTGAAAGAGAAATTTCAGAGATACCAAATTTTTATTATGTATTTTAGGTAAATTTAAACAATACTTTCTTGAAAATGTATTTTAAATTATTACGTTGGCCTTAATGGGCTCTGCTTAGAATGATCTCCGTTTCACAATATTTAATGTATCGTATGTATGGAAATTCTAGACCATCTATTGAAGTCTTTTTGCTAGAATTTCTAAAAAATGAGACCTACTCATGGTGATATTGAGACCATAACTTTATAACTACTTACAGCAAGAATTTAGAATTCAGAATTTAAATAATAAAGAGCAATTTGGGTTGAATTATTTCTATTTCTTAATGGAAATTAATTTCTGTTGATTTCTTTAAAATTGCTTAATTTTCTTAGTTTTGTACACTGACTTTCTGCGGTTTATCTCTCGGGTAAAAACATAAAAATATTAACTTTTCTAACTGTGAAAGATGCTTTAGTTTTATGGTAATTTCATAATGGTATTAAAGGAGAAAGTTTAAAATCCTTGAGTAATTAAAAAAAATGCTTTTTTTGTATAATTTTGGAGGCTCATTTATTTTCTAAATAAACTGTAAGTCACCTATAGAGGAGTTTATTAAAAGGTAGAGAGTAACACAATTTCTTGAGTTCAAACAACCATTATTTTAAAACGTATCAGCTTTTTCGTTAAATCAAAGTTTAATTTTTTAAAGAAAGTAATTCACTGTTGAAGCGCCGACACCTTTTTTTAAATGTCCATAAGAGTTGCTGCATTTTCAGCGCAATCTAAAAGCTTTTCTCATTGCAATGTTCAGTTGTGTTAAGGACCATGATTTATTTTTCCGTGATTGAAGCACAGATTTGTACATAAAACAGTAAAACCAGAGTGAAACTATAGTTGATCAAATTTATTGTTTTGATTTACCAATTTTTCAAACGTGAGGAAATCTTCACACTTTTGACGGACGTTTAAAATTTTCATTTGAATTCGGAAGTAAAATTACCGTTGGGGGCTGAAAACAGTAACCATAAATGGCGGGAGAATAGTTATTTGGATGTTTAGAGCGTTGTATAAATCTTGGGGCTTTACAATTATTGCATTGCCTACACGGAATGACTATTGTATCTATGTATCAGCACTTGTTAATCTTAATTGCAGTTTTTTAGATTCACCAAAGTATTTCATGATTTTTTTAGTGGAAAAATTCTAACGTCAAATGCACACATTTCAATAATTTACTGTTTTTTGTAGCCCAACATGTGTCCGCTATCCGCTATGATCTAATACGTATAGGCTTTAATTGCGCAATGGTTTTAATAACACTTTGTAATCAAGCACATCAAGCAGCACATACTTTTATTAGACTGACTCTCTCTAAAGTAAGAAATTCACAAATTCACGCAGAATTGCTAATTAATTTATTAAATAAAGAATTACCAAAACTTAGTTACTGTTTTCGGCAAGTACGACACGTCGTCAACAGAAGGCGTCTAGTTAATTTTATTCCCAAGTATCTATGTTTGAATTTTGGTAGTGGAGCCATTTCTAGAGTGTATAGTCGTATTGTTGCCCTGTCAAGATCCGTGTCACTGCTTTTGGTATATCCACTGGTATATCATAATATTTGGTATATCATATAATTAAGTATCTACTTATTTGCTTGCTTGGTTATCGCCAGATTTGACGTTCAAAATGTAAATCGTTCAAATTTTTGTTAGTAACTTCTCTATTTTAAACCTACTTTTGATGATTTTTAAGCATATGCTAATACTAATATATGAGTATCACCCAATAGTCGGACGTGGGAATTGAATGAACTAGTCAAATATTTAGTTTCAGTGTTTACAAGCCAACAATTGAAACTACTGGAACTGCAAATAACGCAGTTCCATTTGATTCAGTGTTGGATTAACGCCCGAGCACATGCCGCCAACCAAAGACCCAAATCACCCAAAACCAATAAGAGGAAAACGACTGTGATACAGAGCAATCCAGCGAAAAGAAACGAAAGAACTATTGTACCTAGAATTCTGGTACATAGCAAGGAAAATGTGCAATCTACTCTTACGCCAAAACCACCAGAGCTTCCTCCGTATAGGAGCTATAACCAAGGGCCACTGGTGAATGTTTCAAGGCCACAAGAGACTAACAATGTGACATTTCGTATGCCACAAGAGACTAGCATTTTTGCGTTCTCAAGACCTCAAATACCAATCCTTCCAAGGCCGCCGCCACCACAACAAGTGGCCGAAACACAGCAAACTAATATTGTTCCAAGGACGCCAGAAACGAACGTTTCGACGTCGTTCACAAGGCCACAAGAATTGACTCTTAGGTCGTTGTTGAATTCGCAAGCAAGACCTCAAGAAGCTAATACTGAACAAGGATGGAGTAAAGTACCTGAACGAGTCCCTACAGTGCAATCAACGGAAACCAAAGAACCGCAAACAGCTGAAGCGACGGCAGAAGAAGCGAGGAAAGATAGCGACGATGTGATTGATCTGACATGGATTGACGATGCGGATGAGAAGGCTATTTACGATGAGATAATTGAGTGTAAAGTGTTTGAGTTCAAAGATGAGTTTAAAAATGACAACAATGCGGGAGAGACGTCGGATCGAGAAGTAATTTTAACGTCGTTGGTGTATTTGAGTATTATTTTGTTTTTTCCTGTAGGTTGTTTCACCGGCCGATAGTGGGTTAGGGAGTCCGGTTGAGCAAACGGACGATGGGTTCAAATGTCTCTGTGGGAACAGAGCCATTTATGTATGCGCTTGCAAGTCGTCAATGTATTGCAGTCAAGAGTGTCAAGTAAGTTGCGATTAATTCGAGTTGCGATATTCTCATGTTTTTGATTCTTCTTGTAGGTTAACGACTGGACGTACCACCAAAAAATGTGTAATAAAACAAAGTCCTAAAATGAAGCGTTGTTAAGATCAGTATTAAGTTGTTATTTCATTTTTTATTGTTTCAAGATTATCTAAATTGTATTTAATCTTGTTGAATATTAGTTTAGTATTTTTTCTTATTTTTGTAATTTCCATGCATTACCAAAGTTGAATAAAGTTGTTTTGATATTTTTCGTTTTTATTGAGAGGAACCCAAATTGGGTTTTGACCCAGTATGATAAACATACAAGTAAACAAACTGATATAGACACCACAATAAATATTTCATCGATAAAGACGCAGCATCAACGATTTGAATCAGTTTTATCGTCAAAAGATAAAATGCCTCGTGTGAAAGGCTTTTTTATCGGCAATAATTATAAACACCGATAACCCCCAAAACATAGTGATGGAATATTTTTAGATAAATATTCGAGGATATTCGGATTTTATCGTAGAACTTTACTTACATTTAAATGGTGTTACAGTTACTGTTATGCCAATAGACAATAATAATAAAAATTAGTATCTACTTATAAGCAAAATATCAGTTCAAAGTAAAAGTTGTTTTGAGCATTTGAGTTTTTATCTTGTTTCGAGTACTTAAAAATTTTTCTTAACATTGTAAAACTTAAAAACATTGTTTTCTATAATTAAAATATTTTTAGAGTTTAGTAGAAGTTTTCTTGTAATGGATTTTATATAGACTTCTGTTTGTTGAACTCGTAATAACGCCTGGAGACAGACATATTCATACCTAATGCTCATTATTAGGAGCAAGCATTGTAACTATTATATTAAATAAGCACTTGTCTCCACATTTACATCAAAAACTGTTATCCACACGGAATTTACACCTTTTTCTGACTTCGTATCTAGATTTTCATAAAGGATTTTGCTGCTAACATGTAATGACATTTTTTCAATATAAATCAAACACTGGATCTGACTTCTTTTACTAAAACTTCTACGAATGAATTTGCTTGTGCCAACGTTAAAACTATTTAACACGTCTGTTGAAAAAACATGCCTTACATAATATTTAATGCACTCTGTTACCTACCAATTGTTAAATAAAAATATATTTAAAAAATACTAAATTATTAGTTTTTAACAGCTTTTATCTAACTTACTTTGTTGTTTGTCTGTCTGTTTCATATTTTCCGAGCCAAATGTGAGAGGGTTCCTGTTGTCCGAATGAACTGAAATTTTGCATACTTACGTAAATCTGTGCCAATGCAATTCTATAGAGTTAATGACTCCATAAAGGGTTTAAATGGAGTGCTAATATTCTTCTTTCATAGAAACATATTTTTTTAAAAGCTTTTTTAATATATTTTTTTAAATTCGTATTCTTATCATTCATCCAGTTCAAAATGTGTAACAAGGAAAACAAACGCCAGGGTTACTGTTTTTTGTTCCAAATATATACAATTTTCGTAAGCGACTCGCGAAAATTTTCGTATACAGAGTCGCTAAAAAGTATAGATACAGTTAAATATTTTCAGAACAGTTTAACAGAAAACTTTGAAATTTAGGGAACAGTTAAAAGTGTTTAAATTCTATCATTTGAGAGCTTTTTTAAATTTTTTTCGTCATTCTGAAAATTCAAGGCTAACTTGATTTTTTTTTAAATGGCACGAAGGGTCAAATTTAATCATTTTTAAAAAAGCATTTTTTTCTGAATTCAGTGATGTAACAAGATACCCACCTTTACTTTTATTAAAATGTAAAAAAATAAAAATTCAAAAATTTTCTGGAATAGTAAAACTAAGTTAGCTTTGAAAATACCGTTATTAACGATATCCGTCATTTGTAATCAAAAATTAAACTTGGGTGCAATAATTAGTTTAATAATAGTACATTTAAGTAAAACTGAGCGAAAAAAAAATCTCATACTGGCAAAAGTTAGTGGAAATCAGTTTGAACAAAAAATCAAGTATTCCGTGGTTAAAATTTCTTAATTAAAACTTGTTTTTTTCAGTTAATATTATTATTATCAAGTTTTACTTATTTTTGGTTAGTGAGCTAACGATAGATAAAGACAACATTTCCAAGGCCAATAAAATTTTACATTTTTCAAAATTTTGGATTTTTTTCAAGTTTCAATTAAAGGTATGCATTTGTTATACCATACAACTCAGAAAAAAATGCTCTTCTCAAAAATATAAAATTTGACCCTTGTAGCTATTTAAAAAAAATCAAGTAAGCCCTGTATCCGAAGAACAAATGGAGATAGAAAATTAATAAACATCTGAAACGATACAACTTATATACTCTTAAGCATATACCAAATTTTAATAAGTTTTGATGAATAGTTTTTATAATATTTAACTGTATCCACACTTTTCAGTGACCCTGTATATTCACCAGAAGGAATACCAAAAACTCGAATCATAATTTTTATTTTGACCATTTATTCCGTAAAAAATGCATGTGTAAGCATTTCCTAGTCTCAAGTCGACTGTGTCCATCTTCCATTGAAAAATTCCTCAAATCCCAGAGTCCATCTGATCATCTCTTAGGTGTGCACCACAACAATATCCTTATGCCTGTTCTTGAAGCACCTCCAGAGCCCATACCTCGTCTCCCAATCCTCAAAGAACAAGTCCGGCTTGTTCCACAACACGTGATGCTGCGCATACTTGTACTTAATTTTCAGCGGCGGATTCAAATGTGGCGCAAAATTCGCCCTCTTATCAATAATCGAATCAACGCAATCATAAAACACTGAAGCTTTATGTCGCTAAAAAGTATGGATACAGTTAAATATTTTCAGAAAGATTTAACAAAAAACCTTGAAATTAGGGGAACAGTTTCAAATTTGTATCATTTATTTTGAAAATTCAAGGCTCACTTGATTTTTTTTAAATGGCCGAAGAGGTAAATTTAATTATTTTTAAAAGAGCTTTTTTTTCTGAATTCAATGATGTAACATGATACCCAACTTTACTTTTATTAAAATGTAAAAAAATAAAAATTCAAAAATTTTCTGGAATAGTAAAACTAAGTTAGCTTTGAAAATACTATTATTAACGATATCCGTCATTTGTAATCAAAAATTAAACTTGGGTGCAATAATTAGTTTAATAATAGTACATTTAAGTAAAACTGAGCGAAAAGAAATCTCATGTTGGTTTATCATGAAGACAAGGTCAAGAAGTTAGTGGAAATCAGTTTGAATAAAAAATCAAGTATTCCGTGTTTAAAATTTCTTAATTAAAACGTGTTCTTTTTCAGTTAAAAGTATTGTTTTTAACTTTTACTTATTTTTTGGTTAGTGAGCCAACGATAGATAAAGACAACATTTCCAAAGCTAATAAAATTTAACATTTTTCAAAATTTTCGATTTTTTTTAAGTTTCAATTAAATTAAAGTATGCATGCGTTATACCATAGAACTCAGAAAAAAAATGCTATTCTCAAAAATATTAAATTTGACCCTTGCTGCTATTTAAAAAAAAATCAAGTTAGCCTTGTATCCGAAGAACAAATGGAGATAGAAATTTAATAAGCATCTGAAACGATAAAATTTTAATAAGTTTTGATGAACAGTTTTTATAATATTTAACTGTATCCACACTTTTTAGCAACCCTGTATATTCACCAGAAGGAATAACAAAAACTCGAATCATAATTTTTATTTTGACCATTTATTCCGTAAAAAATGCATGTGTAAGCATTTCCTAGTCTCAAGTCGACTGTGTCCATCTTCCATTGAAAAATTCCTCAAATCCCAGAGTCCATCTGATCATCCCTTAGGTGTGCACCACAACGATATCCTTATGCCTGTTCTTGAAGCACCTCCAGAGCCCATACCTCGTCTCCCAATCCTCAAAGAACAAGTCCGGCTTGTTCCACAACACGTGATGCTGCGCATACTTGTACTTAATTTTCAGCGGCGGATTCAAATGTGGCGCAAAATTCGCCCTCTTATCAATAATCGAATCAACGTAATCATAAAACACTGAAGCTTTATGGATGTAACAAACGAGGGACATTATCGAGACCACAGCCGCATGGAGGCGGTGTGCGTGAGTCATTTGGATGCTCTTGCTCTCGAGCGCCGCCTCTTGGATGGACATCGCCAGACAAACGGCTGCGGCAGCCGTGTACCCGCAGGGAATCTCCACCAGGAACAGCACGACAGAAATGTAGATGTTCTCCAAATGAATTCTGGAAAAACGGGTGAAAAATGCGGCTGATTCAGCGTGAAATCTACTTGTGGACTCCGTGTCTGATAACGGACTCGACGAAAGTCTTGTGCAACAATTCGCGATAGCGCTGGAAAAGCAGCTTATCGGTGGAATTGTAGTGATTCAGCACGATATTGTAGTGCGAGTTTCTGAAAAAAATGCGAGGCGCGTCGAACTTTAGCTTATTGTGGCAGCGGTCGATCAAGTTGTGCAAAACCCGGTTGCCGAGAAGGCTATAGAGCAGATTTTTCGACGCAATCAGCTTGAAGATGAAAGGGAACACCTGCTCGGGCAAATTCCGGTTCAGGCTCTTGGAGGTGTACAGGGTGGTGACGTGTTCCAGCAAACTGCCGAAATTGAGCAGGTTTTCGTCGGAGATTTTTTCCGAAGTTGTCATGTCCAACATCCACCTAATCTGTGCCTTGATTAGGCCAAAAGTTACGGTTAAATTGTTGGATACCATGAGCATTAGATATTTTTCGCCAAAGTTGGCACACATGGCCCTTAGGCACGTCTCGAGGCCCTTCTCGAGTGACTCGTAGTTGTATTCGTGATTGTCTTCAGGTGTTAAACTGCTGTAGTACATGTCGAGGAATTTTTCAAGGAGGCGGTCGTTCATCAAATCCCATTTTAAACTTTGCTCAATGTCGAATAACACTTGGAGGATTTGGCGAGATGTGAGCGCGTTGGTGAGGGTCGAGTTTTCAATCAGGGCTAAATTTTTAACCAGTCAAAAAAATTTAACAGACTATTAAATGTTCAAAAAGTGTTGGGCAAATGGTTTTAAAATCGATTGGATCGTAATTTTCGTCCAGAAAACCATTTAAAAATTTTGATTTTAAAAGATTCGTCTTTAAATACACTGAGGTTCCGATTACCATGGTGTCGGCATTTTTCACCGTATTTGGCGTCTGAAAGTTGTTTTTTTTTAAGATATCGCCTTCAAATTGATGTATTTTGTAGTCGATTTTTTATGCCGATTACAAAGGAGTTGGACAAGTTAAGAGTTAAGGTAAATGGTCTCTTTTACACTTCATTGGAACAATGTTTCGAAGGCAAAATATTTTCACTCACTTGTACTTGCATTTATATACCGGTGGCCTGAAAAGGGTTGTTGGGTGTATTTGCTTGACCCATATAACAGACCAAACCAATATTAATTTCCCAAAAATAGGAGTTTAGGAAGTTTACCAAAATCAGTTCTTTACTGAAAACTTGATAAAATGCTCTAAAAACGTAAAAGTAACAAAATTTCCAATTTTTCTCAAAACATGGTAAATTTAACTAAATAGATCAAAGTGACATCATATTTGAAAAAAAAATACATCAATTCTCAGCTTAAAATAATATAATTTTCCACGTAATTAGGTCGCAGTATCATGGAAGCGATGTACTTTTCTAATTGCGCGGCCTTAGTTTTGAACCCAAGGGCTGCCAGTGACTCAAATTCGAGACAAATGATCGTTTTTTCCAGAAAAGAGGTGACAAAGACGTGTTTACAGGGAACTGACTGAATTATATACCTGGTTTGTTACTCCGTTCCCCACATATTTAAATATTTATTTATCACCGGAGTAATTAATGACCGACCAATATTATTTCAAATGCATTCTCATCAATAAACTTTCGTCCTTCGTACCAGAAATAAAAGCAAAACATTTATTTAAGTACCTTGTATTTTTAATGAAATCACATTTCTCATTTATTCAAAAGAATGTTTATCCCAAAGAAATTTTAAAATCTCTGAAATCTTCTCTTATAAGTCTAGCCATGTATTAGACATCTGTTTGCATCGTCAGAGGTGATCATAAATTATGTTTGAAGTCCGGGTCTAATTGTTTGCGCTTACTTTTTATGGGGGAGTTGTAAATTATCTCTTGCTCACTCGATTTTCGATTGCAAATAAGGCTACCTCTGTGGAGGTGTTATTTACAAACGTTTTTTCATCGGACTTGAAATTATCGGGTTAAACAACAAGAACAAATTTATTGGCCATTTAAAAAATTCGAAAAACCTCTTAAAATGCGTTTTCTAGAAATCCTTAACTTTAGTCAAACTTTCTCTACCTTTATTAGAGTTTGTAGGTAACCTATCGCATATCTAAAATGGCCGATAAACAGGAAAAAAAAATCTCTTTTACATGATACCAAGTTTATGAAAATATGTTTGATAGTTTTTGAGGTACAGCGGTAGTCATTTACATTGGAACTCCCATGAGAGATTTCACTCCGGACGGCTCTTAAGGCAAATAGTTTCTTTTACACTTTATTGGAACGTTTTTAAATTGATTGGATTGTGATTGTCGTCCAGAAAACCACATTTAAAAGTTTTGATTTTAAAGGATATATTTTTAAATACACTGAAGAAATTCGATTATTGATGTTCTGATTACAATGGTGTTGGCATTTTTCACCGTAATTGGCGTCTGAAAGATATCGCCTTCAAATTGACTGTAATTTGTAGTAGATTTTTTATGCCGATTATAAAGGAGTTGTACTTTTTACTCTAGGTCTAATAGGTAGTTTCGCCGTAATCGGCATTTGAAAACTGGCAACATATAAATAATTACTCATAGAATACAAAAATGCGTGTTCCTCGGAAATTATGAGATTAAAAAAAAATAAAAACTCAAAATCTATTGTTTTAGCTCAAAAGAGTGCTGTCCACAGGCAAATTTCTCGTTTATTTTACAAAACAGATGGTTAAAACCGGAAAGGTTAGGTCTCTGATCACTAGTTTTTTCCGCGCTTCAAAAGCATTATTTTCGAAAGCTACACATCGTTGAGTATTTTAGCCGATTGCCGTGTATTTAACTTGATTTTATGTCCAAAAAACCTCATATATCGCGAGCTTTTTGAATTCTACATTCCAGTCATTCCACCTTTAAATACTGTAGAAATTTTTACACTTGGATCTAACAACAATAAAAATTTCTTAACCTCTTTTCTAAAAAAAGTTTACCCGAAACTTTTTTATCTTTTACTTTTTACAATACTCATGCTTGTCCGTAATTGTATTATTGCAAAAAATGAAAAATAAATACAAAAACTTTGGAAATTCATTAACATTTCAACTCACTATGAGTTTATTAAATTTAAACTTACCTACCAGTTAAAATGCCTGTTATCAATTATCATCCCTTTACTTTTAACCGCCCTAACTCTCTGTTAATTTTAATAATAGGTAGATATCAAAAAAGTCAAAAGAACATTGTTATTATATTATTTTTTTATTATATTTTTTATCAAGATTATTTTTTATTGTTTACCGTTTTTTTATTTTCTAAAAAAACTACTTTTTTCTCAACTCCTTCTCGAGGGTTGAAACAAGAAATTCTTTGAGGGTTAGTTTCATCGATTTCAGTTAAAACTTAGTCATCAGATAAACTAAATAAACGAAAGTGAGCAGTTCAAATTTATTCAGTTGTCATTTTTAATTTAAAATTACAAAAATTAAACATTTTTTGTATTGTTACTACTAAAAACATTATATTCAAGTAACTAACGGGATAATAAAATAACTAAGTGAAGTTTGCCGAAAGAATTTTTTATTTAACTAATAAATAAAAATTATTGGTCAAATAATTAACTGACGATCGTTGGTGAAGCCGACCCTATTTTTTATATTTTTGCATTAATATAGTCCAAAATAATTTAATTTTATCAAATAGTTTTGCCGTAATAGCTGTTTTTCAACACGTCATATAAATTTAATGTAGTTCTATAGTAAGCAGATTTTGAGGCGCCGATTACGATGGTATCGGGTCTTTTGTCCTAACTCTTCTAGTTTCGCTGTTATTAACGTTTGAATTGAATTTTTTGTGCGATAACGTCTTGGAATTCGCAGTATGTTGTACATTTTTTATTGCGATTACAACAAACATAGTTGGAAATTTTTTACTCTAGATTTAATAGTTTCGCCGTAATCGACAAGAACATTATAAATTGACTATTCTTGGAAACTGTAAGACGTAAAACGTAGGACATTGTTATCTATTGTATTTATGGCGTGATTTTATATCCAAGAACCACATTCCAAACGTTTTAACAAACTAAAAGTGACTCAGTTTTTTAAAATTGCTATTTTTGGTGTCATGAAGTAGGTTGGAATCTAAGGGTTGCCTGGTTCATAATTTCAATTCCCAGGACAAGGGTTAGAAAAAAAAAACAAGACAAATTAAAAGAAAAAGAACTAAACTACTAAAAACAAAGTAAAGTATACTTAAAATTCATAATTCCTAATATAAAAAAGACAGTTACCTAAAATTACAGGTAGCTTTAGTTATTCATAAAAGAAGCAATTTTTCAAAAATGTTTCTACACCTATAAAAGAATACAGGCTGTTCCATTTGAAAAAAAAAGAGTTATTCCACTTTTTGCGTTTTGGCACACCTGTACATTATCTGCGTGTTTTAAGTAAAAATCGACTATTTGCTAAAACTGCAGCGTATTCACAGTTTTTCTGTCGGAAAATATTTATTGGTGACTTTGTAGTAATTTTCCAAAAATTGGTCTTTTTTATAACAAAAAATTGAATAATTCCGAAACGAAAAGAGATTGACCCGTAATAATTTACATAAAGTTTTAGCGTAGAATCTAATTATGCAAAAATATATAGGGTGTTCAGTATAAAAAAATATAATTTTGGTTCACCACCCTCTGTGTAATAAAAATATTTTTAGTTTGCGTACTTTAATATTTAATATTTTAAATGGCAAAAAATTATAGACCGATTACTTACCTCTGGGTCACGCTGTATAAATTAAGAAAAAAATTTTTTTTGAGATACGAAATTTTTTATAGAGATAGCACAGCATCAATTGAGTAAATAGACAAGTGACCCGTTTGTACTTTTTTCCAGTTTTTTTAAATTCCCCCGTAATCGGCGTCAGAAAATCTATTTGACGCCGATTACGTCGGAGCCGAATTTTTTCGCTAGCTTGAAAAATGTATTTTTTGCGTTCTTTTCTTAGTTCCTAACTCAAATGGTTTTAAAAACTGTTGTAGTTCTACATATAACTTACACTATGTCTACCACAAACCAATAAAACTTCCCCAAATCCTCAATGATTATTTTGGTCATTGTTGATGTTTACAGTACCAGCAGGAGGTTTACCATCTATTTGAGATTCCTAACAATGTTTTAGAAAAGTTTTTATTGATTTATGGTAGACATAGAACTAAACATCTCGACTCACAAATAATCTCCATCATGGAATCGGTCTTGCGTTTCTCGTCGACAACCAAAAACAAGCGTTCGAGTAAATTCGAGCAAAAGTACTCAATATCCCAGATGTTGGCCTCTTCGAAAAAAGTTATAACCGCTGAGAAAACCACAGGATAGTAGAAGGGTATAAGGAACGTCATTAAATTGTCGAAGACTCGAATCGACTTGCGTGCCTGCTTCCTGTTGGCTTATTAAAGAAAAAAACTCGCAAAAGTTTGGTCTTTGCCTTCGCAGCCACTGCATGAGCCCCCCTTCCGACTTGAGCCGCAGCAGGAAATGGTGGATGCAGCTGAGACAGGCCCACACCATGTGTGTGGCCAGTTCCGAGCTGATCTTCGAGATGTGGACCAAGTGGATGAAGGTTTCCAGGATCTTGAGCCCTTTGAGGCGGTTTAAGTGGACGCGGTACGAGTCCTGGATGTGTGTGAGGCAACATTCGATCAACTGGTTTTTGAGACTTTCGATCTGGACGGCTCTGAGTTGCTTGTGCGATTTGCGGAAGAAGCGGCGGATGCTGTAAGTCGATTTGGGGCGACCTATGGGGGGCTAAGACTAAGGCATGGGTTTTCGGGTTACCGTGAAATTGTGTCCCCACTGAGTCTCTTGCGAACACACTCTGGATCTGATGTTCGATCACTGATGATTTGATGGTCAGGTCCGGCTTTCCGGACATCATCGAGGTCCAGGAATTATGGGCTGGCATGGTCAAGAGTTACGAGAGATTTTAGCCTGTGGCCATTTTGCCGAAAGTGTCAACTGTGTCAACTGTCTAGCGGAAAAATTAGGATAAATTGGACAAAAACGGCGTCGGAATTAAATTTCCTTTGGAAAAGTCAGCGAGACCATATCTCTATCTACAAGGTGTCTCAGCTAAGACTTTTGAGCCGGCCGGAGTGAAATCTCTTATGGGAGTTCCGCTGTACCTCAAAAACTATCAAACATATTTTCATAAACTTGGTATCATGTAAAAGAGATTTTTTTTTCTGTTTATCGGCCATTTTAGATATGCGATAGGTTACCTACAAACTCTAATAAAGGTAGAGAAAGTTTGACTAAAGTTAAGGATTTCTAGAAAACGCATTTTAAGAGGTTTATTCGAATTTTTTAAATGGCCAATAAATTTGTTCTTGTTGTTTAACCCGATAATTTCAAGTCCGATGAAAAAATGTTTGTAAATAACACCTCCACAGAGGTAGCCTTATTTGCAATCGAAAATCGAGTAAGCAAGAGATAATTTACAACTCTCTCATAAAAAGTAACCGCAAGCAATTAGACCCGGACTTCAAACATAATTTTTTGAATAGTTACAATATTTTTAGTGGTAATAGTACAAAACATATTTAATTTGGGATTTGTGCGAGCTAATTTGTTACGAAGAATAATTCACAACCGTGTCAGAAAGAGGGCAAGAGTTGTTTTTTTTTGGAAGAAGGAAAGGAATTTTTATAATTCTAAATTAAAAATGACAACCGAATAAAATTTAACTGCTCACTTTCGTTAATTTAGTTTATCTGATGAACAAGTTCTAATTGAAATCGATGAAACTAACCCCCAAAAAATTGTTTGTTTGAACCCTCGAGAAGGAGTTGAAAAAAGTAGTATTTCTTAGAAATTAAAAAAATGGTAAAAAATTAACAAAAATAATCTTGATAAAAAATAGTTTGAAATGGATTAAAATTTTGTAACTTAGTTCTGCTTCGTCTCTTTTTTGACTTTTAAATAAGTACAGAAGATAAATATGTTCTTTTGACATTTTTGTTGTCTATTATTGTTAAAATTAACAGAGAGTTAGGGCAACTGAAAGTAAAGGGATGATAATTGATAATTGGCACACTAACTGGTAGTTTAACTTTAATAAACTCATAGTAAGTTGATGAATTTTCAAGGTTTTTTGGATTTCTTTAAATTTCCTGCAATTACAAAATAATGGACAAGCATGAGTATTGTAAGAAAAAACAAAAAAGTTTACTTTGGGATAAAGGTTTTTTAGAAAACAGGTTAAGAGATTATTATTGTTAGGTCCAAGTTTAAAAAAACCGAATTTCTACAGAATGTAGAATGGAAAAAGCTCGCGAAGAAAGTAGGTTTTCTGGACATTAAAATGAGTACGCAAAGTACTCGACAATGTGTAGCTTTCGAAAATAATGCTTTTAAAGCGCGAAAAAACTAGTGATCAGTGACCTAACCATTCCGGTTTTAACCAACTATTTCCTAAAAAAAAACAACTTTCAGACGTCAATTACGGTGAAAAATGCCGACACCATCGTAATCGAAACATCAATAATCAAATTTCTTCAGTATGTTTAAAGATTAATCTTTTAAAATCAAAATTTTTAATGTGGTTTTCTGGATAAAAATCACGATCCACTCGATTTAAAAACGTCCCAATAAAGTGTAAAAGAAACCATTTGCCTTAAGAGCCGTCCGGAGTGAAATCTCTTATGGGAGTTCCAATGTAAATGACTACAGCTGTACCTTAAAAACTATCAAACATATTTTCATAAACTTGGTATCATGTAAAAGAGATTTTTTTTCCTGTTTATCGGCCATTTTAGATATGCGATAGGTTACCTACAAACTCTAATAAAGGTAGAGAAAGTTTGACTAAAGTTAAGGATTTATAGAAAACGCATTTTAAGAGGTTTTTTCGAATTTTTTAAATGGCCAATAAATTTGTTCTTGTTGTTTAACCCGATAATTTCAAGTCCGATGAAAAAATGTTTGTAAGTAACACCTCCACAGAGGTAGCCTTATTTGCAATCGAAAATCGAGTGAGCAAGAGATAATTTACAACTCCCCCGTAAAAAGTAACCGCAAACAATTAGACCCGGACTTGAAACATAATTTATGATCACCCCTGACGATGCAAACAGATGTCCAATACATGGCTAGATTTATAAGAGAAGATTTCAGAGATTTTAAAATTTCTTTGGGATAAACATTCTTTTGAATAAATGAGAAATGTGATTTTATTAAAAATACAAGGTACCTAAATAAATGTTTTGCTTTTATTTCTGGTACGAAGGACGAAAGTTTATTGATGAGAATGCATTTGAAATAATATTGGTCGGTCATTAATTACTCCGGTGATAAATAAAAATTTAAATATTTGGGGAACGGAGTAACAAACCAGGTATATAATCCAGCCAGTTCTCTGTAAACATGTCTTTGTCACCTCTTTTCTGGAAAAAACGATCATTTGTCTCGAATTTGAGTCACTGGCAGCCCTTGGGTTCAAAACTTAGGCCGCGCAATTAGAAAAGTACATCGCTTCCATGATACTGCGACCTAATTACGTGGAAAATTATATTATTTTAAGCTGAGAATTGATGTATTTTTTTTTTCAAATATGAAGTCACTTTGATCTATTTAGTTAAATTTATCATGTTTTGAGAAAAATTGGAAATTTTGTTACTTTTACGTTTTAAGAGCATTTTATAAAGTTTTCAGTAAAGAACTGATTTTGGTAAACTTCCTAAACTCCTATTTTTGGGAAATTAATATTGGTTTGGTCTGTTATATGGGTCAAGCAAATACACCCATCAACCCTTTTCAGGCCACTGATATATAAATGCAAGTACAAGTGAGTGAAAATCATTTGCCTTCGAAACATTGTCCTGTAGATTTCTCCATGACATTTCGAGTTTCGGAGTTTTATTTTTCTTCTGTCTATATTTTTTAAATTAGTTTTAGAGTGTTGTTAGTTTAGTTTTAAACTAAATTAAAATTGCAATGAGTACCTATTATAAATAATGGAACTACAAGATAATATTGCTAATACACGATTGGTTACAAACTTGAAAAATTACGCTTGAGAGTTGAAAATGCGGCTAGTCAGTCGCCTACGTAAAATTCTGAAATTCTGAATGAATGAAGAGGCTGGGGTACCAGCGGTTAGGGTGTTGTAAATTATGCGCTCGTAATAGGGTGTTTTTTAACATTGCTGCCGATTCCAAGTTGACAGTTGAACTAGTATCCTAAAATTGTGAAGGTCGAGCTTGCTCCGGACCGGCCATACCGTTTTTTTTATTTAACAAATTTCTGTGCAAATTCTTATTTATTTATTCGCCATTACTTTCCACTAGAGTTCCTATATTGGGAGAAACAATGCTGCAAAATTTGCCTTTGCAGCGCATGTGTCTATTCTTTACCACTTTACCCTTTTTATTTGCATTCTCTAAATTTCTTATTATTGAGAAATTAAGGCTCGATCTGACTGTAATTTTTGTGTATGCGTTTTGCTCACTATTATTCTCTTAATTTATTATGGCTTTTTTAATAATTACAATTTTGGTGGAGGCGCCGGGCAAGAATAATGTATTCACATTGAATACACATAAATTTAATTTTACTGTAATTTACAAATATGTCAGTCAACAAAACACAACTCATTTTTGAAACTATAGTTTTAATTTGCATTTTGAAAAGTCTGAGATCTATTAGTAAAGATTTAGCATTTTTTTTTATATTTTTTACAGACAGGGTAATTTACGTAAAATGTAAAGCTTCGCAAAAGTACAATAAGCCCTTTACATACATTTTTTATAAAATAGATCTAGGGTCGGTTTATAGCAGCGTCAGTAATTTATAATCGTGATTTATAAATTGCTTCCCTAATCGACAATTTTTTTATTAAAATTAAATTGGCTTCAGATCATGGCCTACTACGATTAAAAATTTCAAAAATATTTTTTTCTTTGACAGAAACATAGATTTTTTCCCTTTCCGAAAATGTTCGAAGAAGTAGGGGGTGCTAATTTTACAACGTAATAAAACTCATAAATTTTCACTGTTTTCCTCCTTTCTTTTGTTCAAACGAGCTGGTTAGTTTATATTCATAGCACTAATTTTTAATTCTCATTGTTTTTTTAAATTGTTCAATTGTTTTAGTACGTTATTTTTTTCTAAATTCTAAGAATGTTTTTTTGTCAATTTTATTTCAAAAACTTAGTAAAATCAGCTAATAAAAACAATATAATTGACAACCATGTTTATCCAAAAATAGAGTGTTTTATTTAAAAAAAATAATAATTTACATTGTAATATATTTTGGTTAAAAAATTTTTGGCAACTATTTTTTTTTTCAAATTTATATAAATATTTTAATATACCGACAGTAAAAGTTTCATTCATTCTTTTCATGTCTAAAATGTTTTGTAATATGGTTACTTTCTGAGGACCTTAGCAACAATACAATAATACATAATGTTAGTATCATTTAAAAATAAAATGAAAAAAACCTCAATTTTTGGTCATTTAATTTTTTTTATTAAAAAATGGAACTACATTTTTTGATAATTTTTTATGGGTGTTGTACATGACTTCTCTGTAATACTGTATTTTTTTCATATAATTTGAACTTTAGGTTTTCCCATAAAAGCATTAAATTTATTACTCTGTTTATTCCCTTACAAATATTTAACTCGAGATAAGAACTGGTCTTTGAGGAAATTAACTAACCTAAGAACAACATCAAATTGTAAAAGAAACGATTTTGTTTATTATTTTTCTTAAAAATTGGGTTCAAATTAGTGCATTCACAAGGCCGCGTGGACAGTGAGCCCATTATAGTTCAACCTTAAGCTTGTGTTTTCGCTCTTGTATTATTCATTCATAACATAAAAAAGATCCAAAGTTTAAAAAATTTGGAAGTAAATTATTGTGATCAGCGTGTAGTAGTTCAGGCCAATCAAATTAAATTTAATTAATAAGTCCGTCAGACCTTAGTAATATGTTTATCAAGAAAGCACTGTTTGTATTTTTTATTAATTTTTTAAACTGAAGGTGTATTTTTGGTTTTTATTTTTTTTTAATAGTAAACCCTGAACCGATTTGAAACAAATTTTCGGCATATGTAAGAAGCTCGAAGGGTATCAATGCCAATGAGCAGTACTAATTTGATTTTTTTTAATGGAATACATTTTTTCTAACTATCATATGCAACCAGCAATACAACAGAATGTTTTTGTTGCATTGTTTGGTACTAACTGACCTACCCCAACAGCATTAAGTACACATTTTATGCAACCAACAAAACACTATACCAATTTTAACTCAAATATTAATAAATTTTTAGGGACTCTTTTTGTTATTAGTATCGTTGGTAGGCAAAGGCATCAGTATCTTCTATATGTTCTGTACTTTTTGTATTTCTTTTGAAGTACATTCAGGAGAGTATGAGTGGGACAAATGCCTTTATTTCAATAATTATAAAGAACAACTGATTTTTTTAAAACAGTAAGCGTACAAGAAATTATAAGCTCTTTTTGAAAATTCAAAAAATACAGTTTAAGATACAAAAAAAATAAACAGTAAAAATAAAAATAAGTCATCTTCAATGGTTTCTTGTAACTGTAAAAATATCCGCAGCGTTTTGAAAAATATTAGACAGATTGTTCAAAAAATACCATTTTTTTGTATTTTTTTTGGGGTGGGGGATTTGAGGTCATATATTACATGGGGGCTGTAAAATTTATATGAGGCAAATTGCGAATTGGTAAAGTTTGATTTTTTTAATACAGTTCACGAAATATCTGCATTGTTTTTGTCTCTTACTTTTGAGAATTGAATGCTCTAATTGTATTTTTTTTAAATTCGTTGCTCAATGGAACTGCGCTCTCTGACATTAACGGCACTATTGAGGATGGGAACGCTTCATATCCTTTAGTAACCCCTACACTAAACAAAAAATCACGTATAACACAAACGGCCTTTATTAGAAAAAAAAACCCACTTAAACTTTGAAAAATCTGAAATAACTACAACATGACTTTACTTTCACAACGCTCAAAGGGATCCCCTCCCTCTAGCAGTTCCTGCCGTGCCACAATCTCGTGGTACTTAAAAATTTGCAACTGCAACTGATCGAGCTGTTCTGTGGTGAAAACAACTATAAACCAAATTTAGAACAACATTCCCAAAACCACAATTCTCACCTTGACACTCTTCCTCCTCCCCCTTCACTGGCTCCTCTTTAGTACGAACTTGCAACAAGTTTAGAATTTTCATGCCAGTGCCTCCGGCACAGAACGCTTGACTTGTGCCGAGCATTGTGCACAAATACGACAAAACCAATTCGTTTTCGATACTCCTCTGGTACGTTTCTTCAAACTTGTGCACCAAAATATCCACGAATCGCTGAATATCGAAATTCCTAACGTAAGTTTTCGAGAGAATTTGCGCGAGGCTGCAGCCGAGGAGCGACGCTCTCTGTGACAGGAACTGAAACGTTAGATTATCGTCAGGACACGGGTGTTGCAACTGGCTGAGAGTGTTTTCCACGGAAAGCTGCACGTGGTGCAACTTGTGGTACTGGTAGATTATGTGCAGGATGCGATTGGCGCATTCTTTTTCACTCGAAATTGCCAAATCTTCAATCTCTTCACTGTCGCAAGTCAAGTCAATGAAATTAAATGTTGTGTCAAAACGCACATCCGGAATATAGACTTGTGCCTGCTTTAACTCGCTCAGAATCGCCCCAAATGAGGGCACAACCTCGCTAGGTTCAAACAAATAGCACTCTATTTCAGAAAAATTGAATTCGTTTTGGACGCCAAATTTCACTTGCATGAAACAGGTGCTTTCGTCTGAAGTTAGATCAATGACTTCCTCTTTTATAGTAATGGCAGTTTTAATAGTAGTGCAGTCGTTCCGGCACTGCACTCTACGGACCACAGCCCGGTTCAGACAGCTGGGCGGGTAGAAGCGAATTTTGGGGCGGCGTCTTCTCGGATACGTGGTTTTGGCCGCATATTGGTCGTTCATGTAATTGATGACCCCTTTACAAATTCTAATTTTGTAATGTTTCTTGGAATGCTTTTTCTTGTTTTCCGGGTCTAGTTTATGTTTTCTTGAAGGTAGATCGTTACTATGATCACACTCGTTAGGGGGGCGCATTTTAGGAGTTTGATTGAAACAATCTTTCAGGTTTATTTTTACTCTTATGGAGTTTTTCTGTTCTTGTTTTTCTTCTTGGGTCGTCTGCACGTAGCTTTTATCTTTGCTACTTTCAGCAGAAGGTTTGGGTAGATTCCCCTTCTCCTTCATAAATTTTTCGATATCAAGAAGAAGGGGATCAGTTACTTTTCTGAAAAAAAAATCACACTGCGTTAATGCACAATTTCCTGGCAAGGTGTTATAATAACTATATTTTCATCGCGTTCAGAAGTATTACAAAACCCAAACACAAGTGGGGTAAATGCAATATTCCCTATATTAATAAAACTTGATTACGATGTTTCATTAATCATTACACCATTAAATTAAATAAATGAATAATCAGTAATGAGAACAGATAAGATGATAAGGCAAGCACATTGAATTGTAAGCCGTACAGGGTGGGTAACCTTATCGCGCACTCAAGAAAATCGCGACTTTTAATGAAATAAAAATCCTGAAATTTTACACACCAGCCTGTACATTGCTAAGGACCATTCTCGATTTTTATTAAGGAATGAAATCTCTTATGGGAGTTCCAATGTAAATGACTACCGCTGTACCTCAAAAACTATCAAACATATTTTCATAAACTTGTATCATGTAAAAAAGAGATTTTTTTCCTGTTTATCGGCCATTTTAGATATGCGATAGGTTACCTACACACTCTAATAAAGGTAGAAAAAGTTTGACTAAAGTTAAGGATTTCTAGAAAACGCATTTTAAGAGTTGTTTTCGAATTTTTTAAATGGCCAATAAATTTATTCTTGTTGTTTAACCCGATAATTTCAAGTCCGATGAAAAAGTGTTTGTAAATAACACCTCCACAGAGGTAGCCTTATTTGCAATCGAAAATCGAGTGAGCAAGAGATAATTTACAACTCTCTCATAAAAAGTAACCGCAAACAATTAGACCCGGACTTGAAACATAATTTATGATCACCCCTGACGATGCAAACAGATGTCCAATACATGGCTGGATTTATAAGAGAAGATTTCAGAGATTTTAAAATTTCTTTGGGATAAACATTCTTTGAATAAATGAGAAATGTGATTTCATTGAAAATACAAGGTACCTAAATTAATGTTTTGCTTTTATTTCTTGTACGAAGGACGAAAGTTTATTGATGAGAATGCATTTGAAATAATACTGGTCGGTCATTAATTACTCCGGTGATAAATAAATATTTAAATGTTTGGGGAACGGAGTAACAAACCAGGTATATAATCCAGCCAGTTCCCTGTAAACACGTCTTTGTCACCTCTTTTCTGGAAAAAACGATCATTTGTCTCGAATTTGAGTCACTGGCAGCCCTTGGGTTCAAAACTTAGGCCGCGCAATTAGAAAAGTACATCGCTTCCATGATACTGCGACCTAATTACGTGGAAAATTATATTATTTTAAGCTGAGAATTGACTTTTTTTTTCAAATATGATGTCACTTTGATCTATTTAGTTAAATGTTTTGAGAAAAATTGGAAATTTTGTTACTTTTACGTTTTTAGAGCATTTTATCAAGTTTTCAGTAAAGAACTGATTTTGGTAAACTTCCTAAACTCCTATTTTTGGGAAATTAATATTGGTTTGGTCTGTTATATGGGTCAAGCAAATACACCCAACAACCCTTTTCAGGACACTGGTATATAAATGCAAGTACAAGTGAGTGAAAATCATTTACTTTCGAAACATTGTTCCGTAGATTTCTCTATGACATTTCGAGTTTCCGAGTTTTATTTTTCTTCTGTATATTTTTTAATTAGTTTAGTAATTAGTTTAATTAGTGATTTATTAGAAGATGGTATAATTTGCCAACAAAGGGATCAGTTACCAGTAGCCGACCTCTCTGAAGCCCCTTATTTACAGTCTCGCAATAAAACTGATGCCTGCATTGAAATATCCCAACGAAATCTTTTACAATCTTACCCCAATTACAGTTCACATTGTCACCTAAATTTACGACGCCACAAAAAGCAACTCATAAATAAAAATAATTTTTAAAGTTAAAATGTAAAAGTGCGTTTAATTCAAAATCTGATTGGTATTTTTCTTCGCTAATTTCGTAAACAATTATCTGAAGTAAATACGCGTGGTTTAGTGTAAAATTTAAAATTTGATTTTTTGGTCGAAAATTACTTTATTTAATTATCATTTTTATCTGCAAGTAAAAAATTACCAAAAAATTACAGGAGATACCATTCGAACGTACAACCAGACGTGGAAAATGCAATATTTTTTTATTTAATTTGAAATCGCGATTTTCTTAGGTGCGCGATAAGATTGCCAAGGGGGGTGGAGGAACAAATGCCCTTCTGTAGTTATGCTGTTTTAAAGGAACAGTGGAAATCGGTTATAACGAACGCTCAGATGTAATAAATAAAGTGAAAGTCCCAATTTAATTGATACTAGGGTAACCAGATTTGAAAATAACAAAATGCAAGGAAAAAAGAGAAGGGGAGTCGCATTTTTCTAAATAGCAAATGTAACGTATTTTTGTTGATAATTAATTCTTTATTTCAAAGTAGCAAATCGTAAAATGTAAAACAGAGACATCGCATACAAATGCTTGTCCAAATGTAACTATAGTAAAGTAGCACCATACAAATTAAATGTAAACGGAATATTTTTGAGAGGAACTAATTTCTAATGTTTTATTAGACAACAAATAATCACAAAACTCTTGACAATTAAATTTTTTTAAATTAAAATATGTAAATATAAGTGCCTTAACAGTTGCTATTTTAAACCTATTCCGGTCGTCTGTCCACTGTGAATTTGTCAACGAAAATACTCGTCCTATATTGGCGATAAGACAAAAAAAATTAACAGATTTTGACCAAAAATTCAGAATAGATATCTTTGTTTTCCAAGGAGTAAAAGTAGTCCTGCCATAGTCCTATAACCTTCATTTTGCATTTTTTTTTTTTTTTGGTAGAAGTCAACGTCGCATTTTATAAAATTATTTTTTCAAATAAAGTTGATAAAGATATAAAATAGTTATTAATGATTAGATACCGCATTGAAACTATAAATTACATTAACTATTAACTTTTTAAAGTGCATAAATAAATATGCACAAGTGCATAAATAACAACTAATTTTTAGAGAAAATGCGACTTTGGTGTTTACGTAGTTTCTTTTATGTTCAAGTTTGTAAATTTCTTAGATTTTTAGATGTCTTCCCAAAAAGAAATTTGTTTCAGCCCCAACCACTTGAAACAAATAAATTGGTCGAACTGTTCTGTCCAAGCTAGAGTTCCTCTCCTCCCTATATAGGAACTCTAGTCCAGGCATACATAATCCAGACAACTTTGGTATATCCCAATTTATAGTAAAATTGCAACAGCGCATTTGTATTTTTCGGAGTGAAGAATAAGGAACAAATTAAGACTTTCTATAATAGAATGTTAAACTAAATCCCATCCACATATTTTGAGCTAAGAAAACCCACCAGAAACTCTCAAATTGTGCTCCATTTCACTCCAAAAAGTTCAAAAGCGCTGTTGCAAAATTCTACTATGAACTGAAATGGAATATAATCATGTAAAAATTATTTTTGCATTAAATTAACTTTGGTTATGTTATAAGAAATTTTGATTTTTTTTTACTTCCATTGGTGAAAAAACATTCCAACGATCGGTTTGTTAAGCTACTTTGAACGGCTTCAAAACATCCCATAGTCTTCAAAATACAATTGTTTTCTCTTTAAATCCTCTTAATTTTATCTTGAAACGTGTACATTATGGAATGGATAAACCATAACAAGCTTTCATTAATCTCAATTTCAAAAAAACCTTTTATTTATATTTATATATTTATAAATTTTTATTTATAATAATATATTTATTTTATATTTATATATATTGTTATAGTTTATAATTTATTACGTCAGGATTATAGGGTAAATAAACTACGATCTTCTCAACAGGACCTTTTAATTTTACTTTACTCTACAAAAGCCAGTTACAGACTAACTTATTTTCTAAAAATCCAGACATTCGGCATTCATCTTTAACACATGTTTCCCATCTTTCACACTCGCCCTAAAAGCCCTCACACACACTAACCATTCGGACCTCCCAAGCATCCCTTACAATTCTACGAATTCATATCAATATATATAAATATATTTTATATATTTATAAATTTTTGTATTTATATTTATTTATATATATTTTTTCTTTATATATTTATAAATTGTAAAATTTAAGAAAAAACAGGACATTTTATTAATTCAAAAAAAAAAATCGGACACGGACAAAGACCTTCAAAAAGAAGACGGAAAAATAGGACGTTCGGTCACTCTAACTTATACGCTTATGACTTAAAAATATCAAACCGCTTTAAATTAGCAAATCACATTCTTTAACTAACTACTGACACCAAAAACTTGCTTGATAACGTGACATGTGATATATTGTTCAAAATAATCTTAATTTGTTGTTACTAAGTCAAAGAATGCTGAAATTTTATAAAATTGTTTATATAAACAATATTATCGTTTACACTATAACTCTAGTAATCCGTGTATGCAGGTACATGTCCAAAAATTAAATATCCACACATTTCTTGCAGAGTATAATTTACTTTTTCTCAGTTTTATTTTCGGACGTTGGAGCAATACATACGATATTTTGAATTTTTACAACATTGTATAAAAATAAATGAATCTACATAAATAAGTAAACGTGTTACCTAAAAGATTGTTTAGCGGTTTTGTAAAAAAGGTAAAAAGTAAAAAAGGGAAAAGATAAATTTAGAAAACTTGTTGGTTTCGATTGAAATAAAGATTTAAAATCATATTCAGATTCAAACTCTAAAAATTACGAAGACCATCAGACATTTTTTGTACAGTAAATTTTTTGTAGCTCAGTGACAAACGAAACACTTAAATTTTGGCTCTGATTAATGTAGAATCGAATGAGCTATAGCGGAGTCTAAGTAGTAACTTCGAAGACGTTTAATTCTTCCAATCAAAATTGTAGAATTTCGCTACAGTAGGTAATTATTCAATGTAACTTATTACTTTAATACATGTATCACAAACTGTAAATTTATTCAATCTACAGTGCGTTTAAAAAGTCTTTAGATCAACACTTGCTGTGAAATTTTGAACGTATGTTAATTTCTTACGACACTACACACGAAAATCGCAAAAGCGCGATTGACACTTCAACAGAATAAAAAAATAATAATAAATATGAAAGACAATAAAAATCTATCAATCTAAATTCCACGGCAAGAGTTGATCTAAAGACTGTTTAAACGCACCGTATCTATAGACCATATTAGAATATTAAAATTAATGTAAGCGTCGCTTCTAAGCTTGAACATTTTTGTTGAAACTTCCAAAGTAGGTACAGCTCTAAACGGTAAAATAAAGTTTCATAGAAAACGCATATTTTTTAAGCTTCTGCAGATTTCTCTAAATTTAATTTAATTTATTTCTTTTTGATCGGTTATTTGGTAATAGATAAATTAAATAAAATCTAGACATTCTTAAAAAAAATTAGATTGTTTGTTGCTGAAATTAGATATTGTTGGCCATCCAAAAATTAGGAACTAGTTCCGCCACTGGTTACATCGTACGCACGTGCACTTTTGTGACGTTCTAGGAACAATAAACTTTTCCGAGATTGTAGTAAAATTCAAAAAATAAAACAAAACTCGACAACAGCTGTAATGTTACCTACAAACAAAAAAAGTAAACAAATAGATTATTTGCCGTATTATCATCTGTATACCCAGGTAATTAGGTATCTTAATTCTTAAGAAAATAGATTAATGCTTTGTTTTCTGTATCTATGTATCTCAAACTTTAGAACTCACTTAACTTGACAATTAAAGACAACGTTCGGTTAGAACGAACAAGTTGTAAGGAACAAATTCTGAAGTCTCCTGGGTGTTCATTATAACCAAGTTTCACTATACCATCAACAGAAATGTTTGGATAATCCGAACAGAAAGTTTGCAGAGTCCGTTCTGATTACGAGAATTCATAATAAATAATATCAATAATAATAATCTGAACACCTTTGGTTTATTTATGCACTTAACCATGCAAATATCTACATACAGGGTGTCTGGGCGATTTGAAAAAGTCCATTATTACTCTTTAAATGTTAGAAAATTAATCACTTTTTTACGAATGCCATCGATACTAACCCTCTGACTTACCTAAAATAATTTTCAAACATTAAACAGAACACCCTATATTTTTGGATACAGCTCTTAACACTGATGTTTTTAACTAATTTAATTGGTAGTTCGGATAATAGAGTCGCTCGGATCATAGAGGGTTCGGATTATCCAAACATTCCTGTTTAATTTTTCCGATTTTCTGGCGTTTTTTGACAAAATTTAGTGCAAATTACACAAGGGTTCATTTGACGCTGCAAAAATGAATAAAGAGGCTTACGACATTATTTACTAATGATCAGGAAGCTGGAAGACGACCGAAAATGATCCGCAAGACCTGAAACAACAAAATGGAAAACTTAAATTGTATTAAGTATGATTCATTCGAATAACAGACACGACTATTTTATCGCATACTCAAATGACTTGCTCCTTGCCCAAGTGAAAACACTGAAAACTATTACACAATTCAAAACAATGCCAAATTATACACTTATTTAGGAAAGAAAATAGCACAACTCTTCAGAAATAGCCAATTGTACGAAACATACTTACAAAGTATAAGTTTCAAACTTTGAGACACTGAAACAGGTTACTTTCCGCCCTTGTTAAGTAACATAACACCTCCCACCACCATTACTTATTTACACCACTATACGAATCTTGGCTAAATTACGACAATTTTCAAGCAATTGTACAATTATTACCAAGTACTTGAAGCTAACTTTTGCTTTAAAACACTTTGTTACTAGTGAAGAGAACTGTTAAACCCTTTCTACCGGTTGAGTTTTGGGTGTTAGGCAACACACTTTACACGTTTTTATGAAATGTTCTTAACTCATTTTTTATTTATTGTGCACACATTGTATAAGAACTCGGTTTTACTGTAGTTAAGTACTTCCTTATTATTTGATTACGTTAGCAAATAATAAATAAACAAATGACCATTAGTTAGGCAACAAGTTATGCACTCAACTGACCTCAACTGTGATGACCTCAAATCAAAAAACACAATTTGTGTAAAAACCTGCTTTTACAACAATGCGAGCTAGTTGTTGTTTGGCTGTAAACAATTGGAAAACATTTTAGTTAATCGGCTTATCGATTAGAGTGTGGAGGTTAGGGGGAGACCTTAAACTTTGTACCAAATTAAAAAGTGTGTCTTGCGTGACCGTGGAAAATGCAGCAAGCCTTTCTTGAATTAAATGGTGTTAGAACCAACGTTTTGACCTATGGGAAATGGGTGGAAGAGTCGTTTAAACCAACGGAGGCCCGAGACATTATTTTGGTGATTCCGGGGAATCCTGGATTGACAGGGTTTTACAAAATGTTTATGCACACCTTGAATGAAAAAACTGGCTTTCCAGTGTGGATTGTGGGCCACGCTGGGCATGAACTACCGAAGAAGAATTCACTTTTTTCAGTGCAACCGTTGCAAGGGAATGAGGGGTTGTTTGGGTTGAGGGGACAAGTGGAGCACAAGGTTTGTGCTTTTTTCACGTATTTTTTACTAATTGTTGGTTCTAGCTTGATTTTATTAAAAAATACGTCCCGGAAGACGCAAGACTCCACCTAGTCGGGCACTCAATTGGCTCTTACATGATTCTGGAGCTACTTAAGGAAGAATTAGTGAGAAATAAAGTCGTTGATGTTAAATTACTGTTCCCAACGTTCGAATACATGGCAGAGACAGCTAACGGAAAGTTTTTAAATTTCATTAAACCAATCATTTGGTTGGTCGTTTTCCTGTCGTGGATTTACACGATCTTGCCCTCGATTTTATCGAACTTTTTAATGTATCTTTACATGAAGATAATGTGTATACCGAAGATGCATTTTAGGACAATGGTTCACTTAATCGAGCCTAGTATTTTAGAAAAAGTATTTTTCCTGGCCTATGAGGAACTCCAAAACGTTAGAGAACGAAACGATACGCTTATTAAGGAAAACTGCAATAAAATCAAATTCTTGTATGGGCATAAAGACGGATGGGCTCCTCCAACTTACTGTGATAACTTAAAAAAAGACATTCCGGGAGTCAACACCGAGATGAGCCACTTCGACCACTCTTTCGTCCTAAAGCAAAGTCGCGAAGTTGGCAGTGTTGTAGCTGGTTGGATTTGTTAATTTTTTATTGAATAAAAGGTTTTGGTTCAAGTTTTGTTTGAATTTAGCGCCCAAGGTTGTAGTAACTTGTTTGGTGATTTCACCGCTGCCAACAGCTCTTCTCGTAAAAAGTGTTGACAGAAGGTGAGAGCTTAACTTTAATTTGTGATTATTTCGTTCATCCGTGAATTATTTACGATTTTTTTACCTTTTGATTATTACAAGGGCCAAGTTTTTGGTGTTTGTGTAATCATTTTCAGGTTTTTAGTCAAATAGTTGACGTGAATAATGTTTGTTGTTTTTGTAGGTTAGGTCAGACCTTGCTCATCACAGAAATGGTGAGTTTTTAAGTTTTATAATTCAATTATCTAATGGTTTGTAATTGTAGCCACGTGAACTTCATGAAATTAAACAATTTCTCCTCACAGCGAGGAGAAAGGATGCCAAATGTAACGTAGTTATTTTTTTCAACTTTTGGTTTTATTGAATTGTTTATTGTAGCTGTGAAGATTAAGAAAAACCCGGAAAACACTAAGTTTAAAGTACGTTGTTCAAGATTCCTTTACACCTTGGTTATCACTGATAAGGAGAAGGCTGAGAAGCTGAAACAGTCGTTGCCCCCAGGTTTGTCTCCCTTTGGTCCTTTGGTCACATCTTATTGTTAATTTTCAGGTCTCCAAGTGAAAGAAGTGAAATGAACTTGAATTACTTTTACTTTTATAACTTAAATATAAATGTTAACTGAACAAAAGTGGTTGTTTTTTTTCTTGCCTTTTTATTTACATAGTTGTCTCATGTTGGCGAATATCAAATCTGTCTTCAGAATCTGAATGTGAAACGTCGGTTTCCATCAGTTCATAATCATAATATTCCGTTTTTCCCTTTTTTCTGAAAATGTTTTAATATTGGGTGACTTCTAAAAACTAGTTGTCTTCAAGTTTATAATAAATTTAGCAACTTTTGAATGTTAAAATTTTACACTTTAAATGAAAATATACAGGGTGTCTGTATTTCGAGCTCCATTATGGGGATTTATCTCAATTATAAGAGGGTAAAGTTGCGCATTTTTATGCTGAATACGGAGGACTATAAGTTAGGAGACGAAAGGAGATACAAAATGGCACGTTTTTCTGCACCCAAAAAAAATAGTACGGCTGAGTTAAAAATGAGGGCGCTTCCAGCAGTATACCGTCGAATAACTGCTTAGCATAAAAGTGCGTAACTTTGCCCTAATTTAACCATCTTATAGTCACAATACAATTGTGATTCCCTATAGAGGAGCTCAAAAATTGGACACCCTGTATTTTTTTTGACAATCTACACTCGCCCGGAAGTACAAATTCCTTGTCAGCATCCAGTATTTTAAAATTACCTGTTTTTAAATTTGCCGCAAATATTCAAATACAGGGTGTAACAACAAATACCAAAAATTGCGATTATCAAAGCACCAACCAACAGCAAACAGATCGTATCAAACGGTCCCCAGTCGCCACTTGGATCACTATATTCCACAAATGGGACCAGAGTCGGCATTGAAAAATTATCTGCTGCACTAAACGAATTAGATAATAAAAAAACTTAAATAAATTAAATCACGTTGTTTCATTTGCCAAATCCCCCAAACCTTCCGTCAAACTCCTCTCTAAATCTTCACCCAATTGGTGAAAAACAGTTCTCCCCAACCAGTCAGCAAGGTCATAGCGCCCCATTTGCCTAAGTCTGTGTTCCAAAGTTTCATGGGTGTCCCCTCTACCTTCACCCACAGCAGAGTTCCAGTGTAGGAGGAGGTCAATACAAGACTCATCTTTCGGCAATGCTTGTTCTTATAAACTGAAAATTAGGAAATTGGGAATTGAGGTTCGGGGGTTTACCGGCTTGCCATAACTCGTTTGGCAGCATGTACGATTTGAAATGGGCGGCCGCCACCAAACGGCGGCATTCTTCAGGCAGGAGGTGGTCGGAGAGGTATTTCAGTTCGGCAAAATTTAAGTCTAGAGTGGCCAAGACGAGGGGCACATTCAAAAATTGAAGGACTTTCATTCTGACTGCGTCAAATGGATGCGTCTGTTTATTTGGTTGCATACCCATTCAAATTGTTGAAGTTAATTTCTAGTTTAATTAAAACACGAAACAACTGATTTTTCGTTTAAAAACATGTTTAAACCCTCAGAAATTGTAAAAATAATGTCATTTTTTGGCTTCCTTTTTAAGAAATTTTGCGCAATGAGGTAAAGTTTTGGTCATTTTTGAACAAATTTGTTAATTTTGTCGTCCTGGTTTAATAAAAACTCGAATAAAATTTGATTTTTGATCTAAAAATGTGTTTAAATTTCCAAAACTTGCAAAAATACTGTGATTTTTGACATTATTCTGTGATTTATTACCTGGCTTTTTAAGAAATTTTGTACAATAATTGAGTTTTTTTTAATAAACGATTAGAAAAGGTAATTTTTTTGGTAATTTTTGACCAAATTTGGCGATTTTTTCGTTCTAGTTTAATAAAAGCAGGAAGAAAAACATGATTTTCAGTCTAAAAATGTGTTTAAATCCTCAGAACTTGCAAAAATAATGTCAATTTGTCATAATTCTGTGATTTATTGGCTTAGTTTTTAAGAAAATTTGCGCAATAATTGAGTTTTTGCTAAATAAACTGTTAGAAAAGATAAATTTTTGGTAATTTTTGGCCAAATTTGTTGATTTTTTTGTTCTAGTTTAATAAAAATAGGAAGAAAAACATGATTTTTTGGTCTAAAAACGTGTTTAAATCCTCAGGATTTGCAAAAATAATAAAAATAATGTCATTTTTGACATAATTATGTGATTTAATGGCTTATTTTTTAAGAAACTTTGCACAATAATTGAGCTTCTGCTGAATAAACGCTTAGAAAAGGTAAATTTTTGGTAATTTTCGACCAAATTTGTTGATTTTTTCGCTTTAGTTTAATAAAAACAGGAAGAAAAACATGATTTTTTGGTTTTAAAACGTGTTTAAATACTCAGAACTTGCAAAAATAATAAAAATAATGTCATTTTTGACATAATTATGTGATTTAATGGCTTATTTTTTTAAGAAACTTTGCACAATAATTGAGCTTCTGCTGAATAAACGCTTAGAAAAGGTAAATTTTTGGTAATTTTCGACCAAATTTGTTGATTTTTTCGCTTTAGTTTAATAAAAACAGGAAGAAAAACATGATTTTTTGGTTTTAAAACGTGTTTAAATACTCAGAACTTGCAAAAATAATAAAAATAATGTCATTTTTGACATAATTATGTGATTTAATGGCTTATTTTTTAAGAAACTTTGCATAATAATTGAGCTTCTGCTGAATAAACGCTTAGAAAAGGTAAATTTTTGGTCATTTTCGACCAAATTTGTTGATTTTTTCGTTTTAGTTTAATAAAAACATGATTTTCGGTCTAAAAATGTGTTTAAATCCTCAGAACTTGCAAAAATAATGTCATTTTTGTCATAATTCTGCGATTTAATGGCTTATTTTTTAAGAAATTGTGTGCAATAATTGAGGTTTCACTGAATTAACACTTAGAAAAGGTACATTTTTGGTCATTTTTGCCAAATTTGATGATTTTTTCGTTCAAGTTTAACATATCAGGAAGAAAAACTTGTTTTTTTTGCCTAAAAACGTGTTTAAAGCCTCAGAACTTGCAATAATAATGCCTTTTTACATAATTCTATGATTTATTGGCTGACTTTTAAAGAAATTTTGCGCAATAATTGCGTTTTTTTAATAAACGCTTAGAAAAGGTAAATTTTTGGTCATTTTTACCAAATTTAATGATTTTTTCGTTCAAGTTACAGAAAAAAACTTAATTTTTGATCTAAAAACGTGTTTATATCCTCAGAACTTGGAAAAATAATGTCATTTTTGACATATTAATGACAATGAAAGACAAGATAGCTTCAATGCCAGATTAACTAATCATTAATAACTATTTTAAAATTTTATCAATCTTATTTAAAAAAACAATTTTCTTTTTATAGTTTTGAAACAGCCAGCAGTTACCAAAAAAAAGTTACAATTTGAGTCTCTTCTAATTTACAACTAAAATTTTATTTATTTATTTTTTATTTACATTACTGGTGTTGTCTAACACGCCAAAAATCCCCCATCAATGGGGACGCAACTCCCTGTGATCATTTGCGCCTTATCACTCAATAAAAACAAGACACCATCAACCACATCCTCAATTTCGGCAAACCTGGAACAAAAATGAAAAAAATGACAATTTTTTATTGATTACGAACCGATTTAAGGGAATTTTGGCCAACATAGGGCCGCCCATTTTCGGGTCACTCCAAATTTTTCTGCCCAGATCTGTCATAACAACAGTAGGGTTCACGCAGTTTATCCTGATGTTGCAAGGGCCGAATTCAAGGGCCACAGCCCTTGTGAAAGCATCGACTGCGCCTTTGGTGGCACAGTAGAGCGAGTGGTTCAAAAGGGCTGCTTTGGAGGCTTGGGACGAGATGTTGACTATGGCGCCGGGTGATTTCCTGGCAACCATGTCGCTTATCACAGTCTTGGTGATGTTTATCAAAGCTTTAACGTTGACAGCAAATATCCTGAAAGGGTTGAAATTGGGCAAAAGTTGGCCGAGATTGAGGCTTCACCTGTCGCATTGTTCTTGTGTGATTGACTCCAAGGGGTCAGTGAACGCTATGCCAGCATTGTTCACTAAAAGGTCAATTGGGAGGAGTTTTCTAAGGGTGGTGTTTGTTGCTTCCCAGTTGGAAATGTCAACAGCGGCGAATTCTCCGTTCGGTATTTCCTGTTTCAGTGTTTCTAATAATATTGACTATGAAAATCGAAGAAGTTTTGGTTTTAATTTAGCTATTTTGTTACCTAAAGCAGTAGAAGATAGGTCGATTGCTAAGACAGTGGCACCACATTGGGCCAGTTTAAGGGCAAGGGCTCGTCCAATACCTTGACGGAGTTATTTTGTAATTCAATAAAAAATTATTTTACTTACCGGAGCCAGCTCCTGTAACTAGAGCCCTTTTACCCTTGAAGTTAATTTCCATGACTGTGTTAAGACACTGTGTTTTAGAAACTAAACTAAAATTTTTGATTTGAAATTAAACAAGATTAGATAATTTCATTTGAATAAGATAGGTCAAGGTTACGGGATATCACAGGCTCTCTATTTTTGTTTATTTTGTTCGAGAGGAATGAAAATACTGTTACTACTACCTATTTGGAAGGAAGATGAAGCCATATCGAAAAAAAAATTAACAAAATATTATTTTATTAATTCACTATGATAAATTTATTATTAGTACTATTATTATTAATAAATATATTAATTAATAAAATATCTAAGTTAATTTTTTACCAATTTTTTTTTAGATAGTTATCTCAAAAATCAGCGAAAACACTAAAACCAAGTACAAATAAATAATTTTCTTCGTAAATTTCGTGATTTTGCCGCTTGTTTTTACAAAATCTTAAAAAAAAAACAGGAATTTTTAGTTCAAAAACGTACTTAAAGGCAAACATAACGCAATTACTGAGCAAATTTTTTGCTTTTTTCTGGTTTTTTTGGCGAGACTGCTCAAAATGAGTAAACTAACATCAATTTTTGGAACTTGCAAAAATAATGTCATTTTTGTTATAATTCTGTGATTTGTTGGCTTATTTTTTAAAAAAATGTGTGCAATAATTAAGTTTTTGCTGAATAGACTCTTAGAAAAGGTAAGTTTTTGGTCATTTTTGATCAAATTTGGCGATTTTTTCGTTATAGTTTAATAAAAACAGAAAGAAAAACATTATTTTTTGGTCTAAAAAGGTGTTTAAATCCTCAGAACTTGCAAAATTAATGTCATTGTTGACATAATTCTGTGATTTAATCGCTTATTTTTTAAGAAATTATGCACAATAATTGAGTTTCTGCTGAATAAATGCTTAGAAAATGTAAATTTTTGGTCATTTTTGACCAAATTTGGCGATTTTTTCGTTCTAGTTTAATAAAAATAGGAAGAAAAACTTGATTTTTGGTCTAAATGTATGTTTAAATCCTCAGAACTTGCGAAAATAATGTCATTTTTGTTATAATTCTGTGATTTATTGGCTGACTTTTTAAGAAATTTTGTGCAATAATTGAGTTTCTGCTGAATAAACGTTTAGAAAAGGTAAATTTTTAGTCATTTTCGACCAAATTTGTTGATTCTTTCGTTCTAGTTTAATAAAAACAGGAAAAAAAAAACATGATTTTTGATCTAAAAATGTAAATTTCGTGATTTTGCCGCTTGTTTTTACAAAATCTTAAAAAAAACAGGAATTTTTAGTTCAAAAACGTACTTAAAGGCAAACATAACGCAATTACTGAGCAAATTTTTTGCTTTTTTCTGTTTTTTTTTGGCGAGACTGCTCAAAATGAGCTCCTTCGAGTAAACTAACATCAATTTCGATCTAATTATGTACATTCTCAGGCACTTTTATAATTTTTTTTTCAAAAAACTTCAAATACTTATCTCATTATAGTGTTTGTTTTATTAAAATTGAAATACTAGTTCAAAAGCGTATTCAAGGGCCTGAATAAAGTGAAAATAACGCGTTTTTTGACTAAATTTAAAAAAGCTATTAATTAAATAAACAAAGAGAATACGATTCATTGTGATCTAACTTTGTAATTTTTCATCAAATTTTTGGCGACTTTTTTTTTGTTTTTGTCTTACAAACGTGCCAAAATCTAAATTTGGTTAACAAACAAAATACAGTAATATCTTTCAACAACAGACACCGATGGGAAATCTTAAACTGTCCGTTATAGAGAGGTGTCCACTAATGGGAGGTGGAAATTTTAATATAGGTTTTGTTACGTTCCTACAAAATGTCCGTTGTGAAGAGGTGTCCGTTATTGGGAGATGTCCATTAACTGTACCATTAATTTCGTTGTAATGTTGTGATTTTGCAATAATTTTTGGCGATTTAACTCAAAAACGTGCCATAACACTAAACAAAATGGAATATAATGTAATTTTTGTTTTTGATTTTGCAGTTTGTTTTATAATAATCTCACAAAAAACTTGAGATTTTAGTTCAAAAACTTGCTTTTAAAGGTTTCTGGTTAAGGTAAAAATGTTGCTTTTTTGGCGAAAGTTTGCTCAAAAAGCGAGTGAAATCAATTGAAATAGACAAAATACCATCCAATTTATCTCTAATTTAGTACAAATTTAGTAGGTCCTAAGATTTCTTAATGTTTGCGAAGTAATGAATTTTTGATTGCAAAAGGTAATTTTTTCTATAATTTGATAATTTTTTGATTATTTAGTTAAAACCTTCGTTTTTAAAAGGTAGAAAGAACACGATTTTAAACCAAGACTTGTGGTTTTATATGGTTTATTCGACGAAATTTCTGCTAGTTGCTAATGAAGTTTTGTGGTTTTCGGCTTATTTTTGACGAAAGATGTTTTAAAAACAAAGTAAATCGTATGAAACAAAAAAAACTATACAAAATTGTTGTTATTATTATTTATTTTTATATTATTTTAATTATAATAATTATTATTATTGCTATTATTATTAAAGTAAAAACTATTGAGAATTTGGTGATTTTTCATTAAATTAAATTTTTCATTACATTAAAATAGTTCTACTTTTTTGAATAGTTTTACTGTAATTGATGTTTGAAAAGTGAATATTTCCACACGTTTGTTTTGACATTTATCGGTCTATAACTCTGAAACTAACAGACGTAACCCCATTAAGTCGTTTTTTATTAATCTGTTTTTTCCAAAAAGGCCACTGTTCTCCGTTTAACAGTTTTCGAGATAATTGCAGACAAAAGCAAAAATCGAACAAAAATTTATAACTTAAAAACTATTGAGACTTTAGCGTTTTTCCCAACGCCAGTCGATTCCCTAGATCATTTTACTTAGATTTACATCAAAATAGTTCAACTTTTTCGAATAGTTTTGCCATAATTGACGTTTGAAAAGTTAGTATGTGAATATTTCAGCATGTTTTTGTTATTCGTCTGGCAATAACTACGAAACTGATAGACGTAAACCTATTAAATTTATTATCATTAAATGCTTTTTTGAATTTTTATTTTTTTTTCAAAAAAGATCATTGTTCTTTGATCAATAGTATTCAATAAAATAGCAAAGAAGATTGAATTGAACAAATTTATCATTATAAAAATTTTCGCATTTTTTACAAGATCAATTTTTGTTGAAAAATACCCAAGCTAAACAGACAAACTACACTAAAAGTGGTAAATCTTGTGATGTTTTGCATGAACGTATTAAAATAAGCGACTATTTATAATTTTTTGCATTTCTGCTTCCAACACAAGAAAAAAAGGCCACATGTTGTTTTAAATATTTATTCAACACGCTACAAATCCACCATCGATAGGTAAACACGATCCCGTAATCATGCTCGCCTTATCACTCAAAAGAAACAGAACCACGTCAACAACCTCTTGAACCTCCCCAAACCTCCTCAGTGGTATTTTCTGCAACATGGGTTCTGCAACTTTCGGATCAGACCAACCCAAGCGCCCCATATCTGTCATAATAACAGTTGGGTTAACACAATTAACCCTTATATTATGGGGGCCCAGTTCCAGGGCTGCAGCTCGAGTGAACGCATCGACAGCCCCCTTGGAAGCACAGTAAACCGTGTGGTGCATTAACCCAGCTAGCGATGCCTGAGATGAGAGATTTACAATGGAACCGGGGGCTTTCCTGGCTAGTAAATTTTTTGACACGATTCTTGTAACATTGATTAAACCTTTTGTATTAATGGCGAAAACACTAATGGAAATAAATAAATATTTTATTTAAAAATGGAAATTTTTATAAGTACCTACCTATCCACATCTTCCTCTGTGATTTCCGTCATGGGCTTAACCCACCCAAGGCCAGCATTGTTGACCAAAAGGTCAATAGGGCCTATTTTAGACAAAGCAGAAGTGGTGGCGTTCCAGTCGCTTAAATCGGCACAGATTGTCTCAATCAGGGGGCTTTCTTGTTTTAAAGTATTCAAGTGGGTTTGGTCGCGACCTATTGCCACCACTTGGGCCCCACATTTGGCTAGTTGTTTGGCAATTTCGCGCCCAATTCCTAAATTTCGTCGTAAACACATTTTTTATTTTTCATTGTTAAAAAAAACTTACCTTTGGTGGCACCGGTCACGAGGGCACGTTTACCAGTAAATGAAATTTCCATGTTGACACTAAATCATGGAATGGAATGTTTTAATCAGAGACGAAGGTCAGGCAATGTTACGTTTATTGACAAGTTATAAACTCGTGATAAGTAACAAAATAAAGTCAAACTGAGGCAAATTCAATTGAATTAGCATTACGGTAGGTTATCAATGCATAAGCGAAAATCATTTTGAAAATTTGTTAGAGATTCGAAAAATTTTTATTTTTTTTTAAACGCCTGGTACATTATGGATTCAATAAACTACCAATAAGGTACAAAAAGTGTTTCTGAAACGTGATTAAAAGTTTATGTAATCATTGTCAGCTGTTCGATAACTTCTGGGCCAATTATTATCTATTCTAAGTGAAATTATTTTGCTTTATTTAAAAAATTATACAATTTTTCAATAGTAATTAGACCCAAAGTTAAGCCTTTCTAATATGCGACGATTTAGACTTTCAAAGAAGATATGGAATTGTTATAAACAAAAAAAAGTATAAATAAGTACAGAAAATCTGAATTTGTTAATTTATTTGATATGATATATGAACTATAACATTTACGTATACAATAACAGTAAATACAGACTGTTTATAAAACAGTGTAGGATCTCAGGTGGTTCTGGAATTTGAATTTGTCGCATTGAATTATTTTATTTCTATGAAATTTACGAAATGTACCAATTTTTATCTACCCAGACAACCAGTAAAAGCAATTTTTTCATATACATTGTTTGTTTTTTCTTGAAAGAAGCGGCAAACTTTTAATACCTACTACGATTTATATTCAGTTATATATTTTTTTAATTTTTTTAAATTTTTTATTGATTTATATATTTATATTTCATTTATTTTCAACTTTAGTAGAGTATAGAATGTTACTTCTGGGCCAGAACATTTGGCGTCTTAAAAATCAAGGCAAAATCTTACAAATTAACTGTTTGCCCAAAAGCAAACAACCGAATAGGGCCTAGAACCTCTCAAAAGTCATTAATTTTTATCCACCCCAAAAGCTCCCAAATATCTGTAGACCACCAAAAATTGGGCACACGAAAAACAGGGTAGAATCCTACAAATACGCTCTAAAAAAACAATAAAATACCTTGTTTTTACACACCCCAAAATGGCTTTTTACTTCTGGACCAGGACGTTTGGCGTCTTAAAAATCAAGGTAGAATCTTACAAATCTAACTGTTTTCCCAAAAGTCAACAACTAAAAAAGGCCTAAGACCACTCAAAATGCATTAATTTTTATCCACCCCAAAAGTATCCAAATATGTGTAGACCACCAAAAATTGGGCACATGAAAAAACAGGGTAGAATTCTACAAACTTGTTGTTTTTCTAAAAGTAAACATAAGAAAAATATCTAAAAAACCTACAAAATGCCTTGATTTTAGACACCCCAAAAATAGCTCTTCATTTCTGGACCAAGCCAATTGGCGCATGCAAAAATCAATTAAAATTACCTCAAAACTGCTCTAAAACCATTGTCAAATCTCTAGATTTCACACACCTCAAAACAGCTTTTCATTTCTGGACCAAGCCTATTGGCGCATGGAAAAAATCAATGAAATACAACTTAAAGCGACTTAAAATCCTCGACACTCCAAGTAAAATTACTTTAAAAACCAGGAAAAACCTTTATAAATTCCCTAGTTTTTAGATACCCCAAAAATATAGCTTTTCATTTCTGGACCAAGCCAATTGGCGCATGGCAAAGGTGTTAAAAATGATTACCAAATAAATTTTGCATACCCCAACTGTATTCAACTATTATACGCACATAAAAAAGATACACCTAATTGTTCGAAGTCTACTAAAATATCTGAACACTCCATTATGGATTTTCATTTAGAGATCGCTATTAAAACTTTAATGTTATCGTAAACATGTTCGGTTTGTGTCTTAATTATCAAATTCAACACCCCAATATTCGACTATGCCTTCATGATAATTCTTGGATTCAGAATATTTACAGAATTAATAAAAATAAGTGCAAAACATTCCCCGTTTTCATTCCGACTTATTTTTACAGCATCTCCTCTTTCACGACAGCTTATACCGTTTATAGGTATGTGTCTATCGACGAGAATCATCGGCACGACCATCAATCCTGAATTCGTCTTCGACTCATGAGCCTTTGGCCTTTGGCGAATCAACAGGACAGTAAAATTAGCTGAACTTGGTGAACAAACGGATTTTGGTAACAAGTAAAATTGCATTTGGAAATTTAAATAGAATTTTATTATTACCACTATAAACAAATCATTAGCAGAATAATAAAATAAGTATTAATTTTTTTAACATAATAAATTATAATAGTGTATCACTACAGACAGATTTACTTATTCCTTCAGTTCCAACTTGATATGTTATAAAAACTTTCTTCTCCTCTGGCTCGAATGTCAAACCAGCGTAAATCTTTTTTGAAATGTGTTTATAGTCAGGTTCATCAAATTTAGTGTAATATTGCTTCTCAAAAATTTGTTGTAAAGCTTCATTTGCAGACTTGGAATTCATTTTGTATTCAAAAATGATTCCAACGTACTTACTGATTATCACCACATCTAGGGTATTGGCTATCCCTGGTCCTTTTCTTTTTTTCTTGATCTGGACCTCACTGTGTGTTTCGAAGTATCTGGAGTCATATACCAGAGTATACAAGATGTGATGAAGTTCTTTTTCGTTCATAATCTTCTGTGATTCAGAGAGTAATACTAATACGGCGTTTGCAAGATCAACAAATGCCCTCTCACTTGTACTTTGTAATAGTATATTCAGAGCACTTACATAATTTTTAACAGATCTAGCGTTCAAGTGGAATTTACGTATAACTGCCAGTGCTTCACTATAGCAAAGGTTGCGGACATGTTGCTTAATTTCAAAATTAGGTATTTTTAAAACACAAAATGTCGAGTCACTTTCAAAATCAGCCCATTCTTCATCTTCATCTTCATCTTCATCTTCATCTTCATCTTCATCCCAGGTGTTTGTTTCAATGTCATCTGTTTTCTTATCAATTGACAATATATTAAAGTAACCAGAATCAGCCAAGAAATGCAAAAATAACTCCACATTTTCCTCCGATATTTCATCAAACTCTAAAGAAATCAGTTGCTGTAAACTCTTTAGATGTTGGACATTGACTGATGTAACTCTTCCTATCTTAACTTCACCATTAGAAATAAGTTCCTCAATTTTTTCTCGAACTGAAGGTTCCGCAAACAGCTTCCCCAGATTTTTTACATGACCTGGATTGATAATCCAGAAAGAGGAATATTTGAGCGTACCGGTTGTATAAACCCTTTTCAAAAGGTTCAAGACTGACCAGCTACTGAATATTTTCAATGGGCTATTAGATACCATATATCCATCATACCATTCCGTAATTGTTTTGAATGTTACTTTCCCACAAGCAGCTTTAACTTCTGGAAGCTCAAGTAGATGCTTTACCTCCTCATCCGTAAATCCTAAGTACGGTGCGTATCGAAGATCACTTAGGAACGGATAATGTTCTATAACTCTTGCTGCATCCCCTGAGAAGGCTCCGGCCAACCGAACACAAGCAAAAATTAATGAGCGTTTTATGAAATCATTGAATTTCAGCGTATTAGCCATGAAACGTTTTAGACAATCATTAATTAATCCAATGTCATCTTTATTCGGACAAGACTCGAATACCAGGCCCACCACAGCATCGTACTCATCGATGAGTATGAAAACTTTTTCCTCATAATGTGTATGTAAAACTTTCGATAAAAATGTTAAGCTATTTACCAAATGAGCTTCACATAACATGATGCACTTTTTTTGAACGTAGAAATTTTCGAAGTATTCAACGTCAATGTGCGAAATGCTTAACTTTTCACTTGTCCAGACTATTCTACCATCATCAGTCTTCTTCACCAGATATTCATGTTCTCTGAATGCACGATTTATAGCCAACGCCAATTCGTGCTTAACTTCAGTAAAACTGCTACCACGAACACTCCCGAGATCAATATGTATCACAGGATGAGATCTGCAGTGCTTTGAAAAAAATTGTGTTTCTTCAGTACAAATCTTTAGGTTCTCAAATAAACTTCTTTTTCCCAGTAGAAACTGCTTCAACATATCCATGAGGGTAGTTTTTCCAAAAGCTCTAGGCGCCGTTAGTAGTACTATTTCACTAGTATCACTTAAGAGACATTTGATAAACAAGGTCTTGTCCACAAAGGTAATTGTCTCTTTGATTGTGGCGAATTCATGACTTGCCAGTTCGCACAGCGACTTTTCTGAATCCTAAAAACAGAAAAAAATTACAACTCGTTACTAAATGCATTAGCATAGTTGTTATAAATAAAGTGATTAGGATTATTTTTGTGGTTTTTAAATTGAAAGTTTCTGAAAATTATATTATATGTACTTATTATTACTAATAATAAATTATTGCCACCGTTAATTTCTAATACAGGAGAGTTTTACTAATGATTGTGAATTCCACCAATAAACCTGACTGACTAAATATATTTCTTACCCTCACCTTAGAATCATTTAGAGAAGAACTCCCGTTCATTTTTACTTTGGTTCGGCTACAATCTGTAATACAAATAAGCATATAAATAATTAAGTCTTTTGTCAATGAGAGCAGTACACAAAAGAAAAGTATAGAAAAACCTCAACAGCAGCCTATTAAAGTGTTGTATTTTGTTCTGAAATAAACAACTGTATTATTGTAAAGTGGAATTTTTTACTCGTCCTCTGAAGTTCCCCACACCCTAAAAGATAATGAAACAAAAAGGAACAAGCAAGGTCATTGCGTATCAATCTTTTACTCGCCAATTAAATTGCACAGATGGAAAGACATCGCGCAGACCACTAGAAACAAACTGGTTGATACTAACTATGAAGTAAAACTTTCATCACCAGTGTTATTATTGCTAATTTTTTAATTCAACAAGATTAAATTAATAATCAAATTAAGAATTTTTTTCAGATTTGCTTGTAAATTTTAATTTTTAAACCTCGATGAACTTATAAATTGTGCAAAAAGTACTTTTTTTTCACATTTAAATACCTGTTTGAATTACGATTTGTTTAATTGCTATTTCTTACATTGCTTGCAACAATAAGGTTTTATATTAATTTACACAATAAACCATATATTTGTTTATTATAATCCGAGTAGTATGAAATAAACTGCACAATAATTCTTTTTTTCTATATCAACATTTTTTTAAATTACAGAAATATTCACTACTATGTTGGAAAATACAACGTTCAGTATCAAACGAGTAATACAAAAATTTCTACAATAAATTAAAAAATGACCAGTACTAGAGAAAACAAAATTGTAGCGGAATATTATACACCATTAAAAACAAGACAACAATCTGATCTCCAGCAATTTAAAAATAGTTACAAATCTTTTACTCAAGATAAAAAACTAAATATACCAAGAAATATCAATGAAGTAACGCAAATGAGAAATCGTAACTTTGCTATCGAATATCTCAATTCGACTGTAAATAAAAAACTAACAAAGACAGAATTTTGCAAATCTAAAAGTATTTCCAGAAATTCCCTCAATATGGGGCTAAATTCAGTTGGCATAAAGATTGCATGTAAAACGAGAACAAATGAGAACAAACGGGAACAATCCGGAACAAAAGAGAACAAATCGGAACAATTAGGAACAAAAGAGAGAAAAAGCAAAACAAAAAATAAAAAAATATTCGATAATGTAGAACACAAAGCAGGTAGTCGTAAACATATAAGTTTAGATGAAGAAGCAGATAAATTAATTAGTAAATCTTTAGAAACTTTTCAGTCATAAATGGACAAACTAGTTTCATACATTCCCAACGATGAGAAAGAAAAATGGAAAAAAGATTTAAAACCTATTATTACTGAAATAGACAGATTAGAAGATGGAGCAAAAATAGTTGGTTTCAAACAAGAAGTTGTAGATAAATATATTGCAAGAAAAGCAGCTAATTTATTCCTTGAACAATTAATTATGACTGACTGTGAACTAGAGTCCGCTAATAATAAAATAGATGAATTGGAATATAAATTAGATAACTACAATAATTACAATCCTAAGAAGCTAGCAGAATTAAGAAACAAAACAGTAGTAATACCATCAAACATCGATGTTGTAAAGAAAAGAACTTTGAAAATATTTGAAAGACATACAAAAAATATGAGAGCAATAAATGAAAAGAGTCAAAAATTGTAAATTAAATGGAAAGTACTGTATTCAAGAATTTAAATATATTCAATGAAGAATATCCAAAATTCCGAAAAAAGTTTTCAAGTCTCATTCAACAAGTTAATAAATTAAAAATTATTATTTTTGTTCTTATGTTTATTATCGTAATTGTAATTATTGTTTTCTTAATTTATTACCTCAACACTAATAAAAAATAGCGATTTATTCAACAATGTCCATGAACGTACCTATGATGATACTAATACGTGTCCATAAGCTAACGTATCTGTAGAATCAGGTAAAAGGTATCTTTTATCATCTTTCCAACATAGAGACTTTTTCCTTACTTCTTCAGTAAATATATCATGTTTATGACTTCTGATCACTTTCTGTGTATGGAAGTATTCTTTTTGATTAAATAAGCAATTTTTGTAATCTTCAAAACTTATTTCTTTCTTCAATACTGCTTTCTTGATACCTTTTAATTTTTTCGAAACAGACGTTTCAGTTCTGTAACTGTACATTTTTGACCTTAAACCTATGCATTCTAATATCTTAATACCATTCAATTCATCTTTGAACTTCCCTATTACTTTCTTATTTTTATCAGAATATAATGGATGATCCTTTGGATAATCAGATGTATCAAAATAGTCAGGATTGTTTTTCATAAATTCATAGAAATCGGAATTTTTAATCTCATATATAAAACTATCAGTATCTCCATAAAGAAGTTTTACGTTTTCATTGAATTCTTTTTTAATTACATTATAATGGAAGTTATACATTAATAATTTCGATAAATCTAACACAGCTTGTCCAATATAAATTGGTTTATTAAACAATACTTTTGTTTTAAAATTGTGAACTGCTGCCAGGTGTTTGCTAAATATAGTTCTGTGTTTAAAATTAGGTTTGTTTATCGCTTTTTGTAGTTTTTCTTCATCACAATATAATTTAATATTTTGTTGGTTTCTAACAGATTGCATAGACTTACCATATGGGGCATTAACCATTAATTTCCAGAAATCTTTTTCAAAATCATTTTTGGCTTTTTGTCTTTGTTCAGTATTAAATTTTACATATGGTGCTATGAAATTTGACTGAGTAAATTTTATACCTCTGTGAACCTTTCTCATTCTAATACCTAAATTTTTGTAAAGTTTTAATGTTTCGTAATAAATTATATAATTTTTCTTATCATAGAAATGACAAAGTAGTTTTTCTACTTTTCCGCCCGGAGGAATTCTATTTTCCGGAGCTAAAGGGAGATCATTGAATTTGTTATGAATAGCTAAGTCTACTGGAAATGCTAAATCGACTTCCAAAACATAACCCGTATCACTATCTGATACCAATATACCGTCGACATTTTTAATTTCATCACAAGTCAACCATTTAAAGTCTTTTTCTGGTAATTTCTGAGATAAAGCCCATCCATAGAGATTATTAGCATCTATATAGATAATCTGAGTATTTTCATCTGCTTGCGAATACCTGTTACTACACTGTGAAATACCTCCTCTAATTCCCTTTTCAAAAAACAAATACATTTCATAATCAGTTAATAATTCCAACTCCACTGAAGTATATTTGAGCATACAGTCCCAAGCTAACCCCGGCGTTGTATAATACCAAACAGGATCGAGTCCATAACTCTTTTCCAAACATAAGTCTCTAAAATTTTCAAATACATCAGTTAACAGCAAAACATCTAGTTTTAAGTATAAATCATGCCATTCACCCAAGTTTTTAATTTTAAAATGTTTCCATACTTTCACTGCATGTTTGAATTCTTCTTGAGAAATTCCTTCTTTTGTGAGCGAAGAATAAAATTTATCTATTGATGGAAGTTTTGTTTCAGAAAATTTCTCAAAAGAATCCATGTATTCATAAGGATATATTCCTTTTCTAATTATCTTGCTTTTTTCTTTCCTAAATAACACATCTAATTCACTATTTGAAAAGTATTTAATTATTTCTCTCAACTGACTTGATTCCAGATTAAATGACAAATTGTCTAGGCTACTTGCTAAAAATCTAAATGAATCGATAAATCTCAATTCGATATATCCATTATCATCCATTCTTAAAATTTTACCGAAAGAAATATACTTCTCTTCATTATTAGGTATTAATTTCAATTGACTTTTATCTTCTCCTAGATTTTTTATAAACAAATGACAATCGTAAGAACTTAAATTATGAAACAAAATTGGAATAAACAATGGTTGTCTATATTTCAAATTGCATTTTCTACAAGCAGCTCCCCTATATTTTCCAGTGTAGTGATCATGATCTCTTACTTTTGGATTTTCTATAGAAAACACATTTTCACAAAGATAACAAATTTTTGTTTTTTCATATTCTTCTAGTTCGATATCTTTTATGGGTTTATTTTCTTTTAATAACTTATATATTGTTCTGGTATGTTCAGTTATTCTTTTTATAAAACGTTTATCACTTTCCTCTCCTTTGTAAATTTCCAATGGGTTATCAATATTATTATAAGCACTCTTAATGTATAATCCATAACCACAGGGAACATGAAATTGTGTTTTATGAGTATATGATGATTCAGGATTTGGTTCGCATGTAGGAATAGGTTTCAGAATAGATTCAAAATCAGAATAAATGACATACGGATGTCTTAACATTCTTTGAATATTTTTAAATTTTAACACATTATCATCAGGCATGTACGGAACACATGGTTCATTACTAAAGCACACATTATGATGTTTCTTTAAAGCATCTTCAGTTCTAGCGGAGTAGTTTAAACATCTTCTACAGAAATATTTTTTGCTTCTATTTATTTCCAACTGATCATTTAACAATCGACTCAAATTCTTGATCCAACAATAATGATTGTTGTCTTTATTTCCAAAGTATAGTAAGTCGATATTCATTTCATAAAATCGCTTCTTATTATAATACAAAGGATAAAATATTTGTTCTTCGTAACTAAACACGGTAACATTAATTTTATTATGTGATTCAAATTTAGGTATGTCCTGGATTTTTACAGGAAAATTTATTCCTTCAAAATTTAATTCGTTTATATATTCCGGCTTATTATAATGATTCAGTCTATCTACATGTTCTTTTGCTTGATGTAAACAGGATATTACGCTGTACATAAAGCATTTGTTATCGTTGTTTTCAACATTAACGCAAGCTTTTTTATTTTTAATCCACTTGGGTAATTCTACATATGAATTTCCGCTTAAAGGTGTATATTTGTTTATATTAATGCGCAAATGATTTATATTTTTCAGAGTCCATCCAGATCCTTTTTCTTGTAGTTCATCACATCTTGATATAAATAAATCCTTTTGTTCATCCCAGTATTCCTCTAAGGCGTCTTTTTCTCTTAGTATAACATTTGGTAACTGAAATTTATGTATCATTGTGTAGTCTTCATTTTCCAGCTTCATAAACTCACATTCCATCTCTAGATTGGTTTTAATATTTTTATGGAGATTTAAAGCATTTATAATTATTTTAATAGCCTTTTCTTTTATCATATCCATGTATGTTTCCATATCTATACCTTCTTCTAGATTATTATGTTGATATGTTAATAATCTTCCCTTAAAAGCAACCTGAACTAAAATAAAATCTGGCTCTAGATTATGTCTTGCTTTATGCAACTGCATTCGACTTTCCTTAATATACTTTCCACATTCATCACATTTGATCTTTCTTACTCTTTCTTTTTTTAGTTTAGAAAATATGGCATCATCAAACGGAAATATTTCCAAGCTCTTCTTGTTTTCTCTTTTTATTTTTAATTGCTCTTCAGCATTAATAATCTCGTTTATCAATTCTGCCTTATTGTATCTTTTAATGTATCTTATACCTAAGGATTTTGCCATATTACGTAATTCGAGCAAACGACGACTATTCAAATCATGTTTTAATTTATGCAAATGTATTCGAGTTTCCTCGATATATGTTCCACACATATCACATTTTACCTTTTTTACTCTATTTTTTTTGGTTTAGCAAATATATCGTCATCAAACTGAAATGTTTTTAGATTCTTTTTGTTTTCTTTCTCTTTATGGAGCTGCATTCTGGTGCTTTTGATATATTTTCCACATATGTCACATTTGATTTTCCTAACTCTCTTTTTCCTTGGTTTAGCAAATAAATCATCATCAAATGAAAATATTTCTGAATTCGCTTCGCTCACGAGGACTCTGTCCGAATTCCGCAAAGGAGGCATAACTGATTTTTTTCCGTTTTTTATTTCCTTATGTAATTGCTCTTCAGCTTTAATAATAGCTTTTATTAAGTCTGCTTTATTATATTTTCTAATATATTTGATGTCTAATGATTTTTGCAACATTAAACAGTTCAGACAAACGAAGATTACTTAAGTTCCTTCGTTCCATTTATTATAGGAAAAAATCTAACAAACAATTTTTAGTAAATAAATAAATTCAATCCATTTTTATGCAAATCTGTTTTTATATGCCTTTTAAAATTAGTTCTAGTGTAATATCTACCACAATCACATAATAAACGAGTAGAATTAACTGCTTTTTTACATTGTTTACATGTTTTTTCATATTTATTTCTATAGTTATAAAAATCATCTGGACATTTTAATTCCAAACAAATGGAGCAAAGACTTGTCATTTATTAGAAAATTTATTCATCAAAGACTTGAAGATTAGGAAAACGAATTTTAAGAAAATCTAGTTTTGCCAAGGTTAATACGTTATTTTCATACATTTTAAATTGATTATGCATATTTTTAAATACTAATCGTTCAAAGTCATTATTTGGTTTACTTCTCATATCGTTCAACTTTTTTTGAAACATTTGCATTGTTTCTTGGTCATCGTTATGTGAGCGATTCATTTAATTTATTACATTTTTTTCATAAGAAATTATCTATAAACAGTGCATACTAAAACACATTGTCCCTTTTTAGGTAAAATTGTGATAAGTCTCGAGATTTAAAAAAATATGTGTGGTATAGGGAGGTGATCAATTTAATGTTTATTTAATTAATTGTCAAAAAAAATAAATACTTGTAATAAAAGGGATCTAGTACAATATGCAAGGCAATATGGGACCTACGTATTATAAAAAGTCTACATAAAATAAATGAAAAGCTAGATATCAACGTAGATTCAAGAGAAAAGAGCAATTATTTTAGAATAATAATAATATAAATAAAGCTATTAGAAGTAATTATATGATGAAGACAAATAACGTATCGAAAGAATTTTATCATCCAAGAAAGAAGAAGCGAAAAATTGACATCAGAGGGTTTTCCCACAATATGAAAGCATGGCAAATGAATTGGAGCAATTGAAAAACGATAACCTGAAACTGAGACAGCTAGTATAAATGGGATCGTTGACCCAATAATAAAAAATAAATTAAATTATTGACATAGATAATACTATTACTTGAAAGTTTATGATCAAGACGTATTTTTCATATTAGACAATGATAATCAACCTTTGTTTAAAGGTAAAGATTTAGCAGAAATATTGGGTTATGAAAAATCAACAAATGCTATAAGTAAAGACGTAGGTGTTGATTTTAAGAGAAAATTGATAGTCGTATTTTTTGGAAATATGTTGTTTTTGCAGAAAAAGAAAAATATTAATCACAAATAATTTGCTTCAGTTCATGGGATTTATTGAAGAAATAACGCGATTTTAAGAACTTTTTAAAGGACAAGAAAATCTCATACGAAGAAATAGATTATAAACATGCTAAAGCAAATTTGTATAAATATATACAAAATGATTAAAAATTTTAAAGAATTAATAATGATGTTGAATAACAATAAGGCAAAAAAAAGTTAGGAAATATTATTTTAAATTAGAAGAATTGCTAGATAAATAGGAAACTAACGTTGACATAATTATAAAATTAATGCTAATCCATTAAACCTGTTTGACTTTATAAATAAAAATAACCACTCCTATAAAATTAATTTGAGTACGTGATTAACCGATATATGGTTTACGTTATTTAAAAGAAAAATATAATATGTAATAACAAATGATCTTTTATGCTTTATACAATATGGAATTTTAGTGGGGGGTGGCTATCCCCCACTGAATTTACACGATATTAAGAAAGAGTTAAAGAAAATTTTAGAAAACTATAAAATAGAATACCAAATAATAAATTATGATAAGATTAAAAATGAATTATCATATTATAAAAAATTGATAACAAAATATATTATAAATGTTTCGCCAAATAATTTAAATAAAACAATATGGATTTTATTGAATGTTCGTAATATTAAATCCCTAATAATAACATTAAATACAAAAACGGATCAAGAAATTAAAGAATAAAATATTACTTTGGAAGAAATATTTTATTCATATTTGGAATACACTAAAAAGTTTTATTTGAATATAGGAGAATCACTCGAAAAGATAGTCAGATAAAGCAAACTGAAACGATAATTGAAATTAAGAGAGATGGTTAAAAATATTATCAAGTTAACCAAAGATCACAATGTTTTTCTTTTATGACATTGAAAAACGATTACAATATAAAAACCACGTGGTCGTGGGTCAGGATTCAGTTATTTGATTTACTTCAATTTTAGACACAATCGTTGCAAATGAACATAATGTCAGACGAATTGCATTTTACTTATAACATTTAATAAACATTGACTTACCTATTAACAACGATTAAACACCTATGATCCACAGTAGAATAACTTGTAATGCACTGACACTGAAAATTGTTAGTTGCTGCTGCGGTGTTAACTGTCAACTGTCAACGCTCAACGCAACAGACAAGTAAAAAAGGCAAACTGAATTATCGACCGCGCGCGCTCCTGGTCTAGATGGCGCCATCCATATTATCGTTTTGAATTAAACTTAAAGGTTAAATATTTTTATAATAACCTTTTTAGTATCACAATTACAAAATTAAAAAAAAACTTCAAATTTAGTAAGTTGTGTTACAAAAACAAATTATAATTAAGTAACAATAATGATATTGTTGGTTGCCTATCGTTGAATACTACAATAAGATTAAGAACAATTTCTATAACGGAAAAAAAATTGCTTTTACAGTAAACCCGTTTTTTTTAACGAGTAGGCCGATGTATCAGCGTATTTTTGAAGGATACCAAAGCTCGACCATCGACCGTTTTCTGTTTAATAAAAACGCTCAGAAGTCAAAATGCGTTATTCGTTATCAAATTTAAGCGCTGCACGATCAAGCGTATTCAGCGTATTACGTGCGTGTTTACCTTTAAAAAATAAATTTAATTTGGATACAATAATTGTTATGTACACTAGTGCGTAGCATGCGAAACGAATTTCATTTTTTTAATAAATAAGAAAATTAGGACAGACACTATAAGATCTTTAACTCGAAAACAATTGCAGAAGAGCCATTATGGGCGTGTTGGTAAGATGTTTGCTTTCGTTTGGTCCACGAATTTCCAAACGCACTTTTTTGTATATTTGTAAATATTTTTGTAAATAAGTAGGTTAAGTTAAATTAGTTAAAATGTCACAAAATAGATATTTTCAAAAAGTACAAAACTACAGGACTGGGGAGACCTCTGGTCCACAGTCGCGCGCTTCGGTGCATAGCTTAAGTTAACTTAGGTAGGACGCGTAATTTATGGCTCGGCGGGGTCAACAGAAAAAGGGTTTTTGTACTTCTTTCCCTTAGATTAATGATAATTTTGTTATGCATGTTAGTTATAAGAAAATTCCATATTGTATTAATTAGTGTAAGGCGCCTTCAGCGCACCAATAATTGTTTGCACTACAGGTTAAGCACGACTGTGCATGAACCTGTAAATTATAATTTGTAAATTAGGTTAAGATTTCTGTGTTTGTAGGATTTCTGATCCATTGTAATTGTTGTAATTTAAATAAACTATGTTGAATTGAATTGAAATTTGTTTGCTTTCACTCCAAGGGGTCTCGGGTTCGAACCCCCGCGGATCCAACTTTTTTTTTAAATTTCGTAATATTGCGCAATTTGATGTATTATTGTAGCTGATTAGAAATTATAATGGACAAGACATAAATAGCTCAGATAGTAAAGAGTTAGACAGATAATTACAAGGTTTTGAGTTCGATTCCTATCGCCGCTTTTTTTATTGAGAATGCAGTTGTTCTTAAATCTGAACTGGTGAGATCTCGAGTGGCCATAGAGATTGAGGACCCACGAAGATTGACGAGCAACTGAGTGCTGCCAAATATTCTCAAAATATTTCTCGGTTTTGGGACTCTTCCATCTATTCATGACTTACAGTAATATCGAACAACAATGACCTGTCTGTCCTGTTGATTCGCCAAAGGCTCATGAGTCGAAGACGAATTCAGGATTGATGGTCGTGCCGATGATTCTCGTCGATAGACACATACCTATAAACGGTATAAGCTGTCGTGAAAGAGGAGATGCTGTAAAAATAAGTCGGAATGAAAACGGGGAATGTTTTGCACTTATTTTTATTAATTCTGTAAATATTCTGAATCCAAGAATTATCATGAAGGCATAGTCGAATATTGGGGTGTTGAATTTGATAATTAAGACACAAACCGAACATGTTTACGATAACATTAAAGTTTTAATAGCGATCTCTAAATGAAAATCCATAATGGAGTGTTCAGATATTTTAGTAGACTTCGAACAATTAGGTGTATCTTTTTTATGTGCGTATAATAGTTGAATACAGTTGGGGTATGCAAAATTTATTTGGTAATCATTTTTAACACCTTTGCCATGCGCCAATTGGCTTGGTCCAGAAATGAAAAGCTATATTTTTGGGGTATCTAAAAACTAGGGAATTTATAAAGGTTTTTCCTGGTTTTTAAAGTAATTTTACTTGGAGTGTCGAGGATTTTAAGTCGCTTTAAGTTGTATTTCATTGATTTTTTCCATGCGCCAATAGGCTTGGTCCAGAAATGAAAAGCTGTTTTGAGGTGTGTGAAATCTAGAGATTTGACAATGGTTTTAGAGCAGTTTTGAGGTAATTTTAATTGATTTTTGCATGCGCCAATTGGCTTGGTCCAGAAATGAAGAGCTATTTTTGGGGTGTCTAAAATCAAGGCATTTTGTAGGTTTTTTAGATATTTTTCTTATGTTTACTTTTAGAAAAACAACAAGTTTGTAGAATTCTACCCTGTTTTTTCATGTGCCCAATTTTTGGTGGTCTACACATATTTGGATACTTTTGGGGTGGATAAAAATTAATGCATTTTGAGTGGTCTTAGGCCTTTTTTAGTTGTTGACTTTTGGGAAAACAGTTAGATTTGTAAGATTCTACCTTGATTTTTAAGACGCCAAACGTCCTGGTCCAGAAGTAAAAAGCCATTTTGGGGTGTGTAAAAACAAGGTATTTTATTGTTTTTTTAGAGCGTATTTGTAGGATTCTACCCTGTCTTTCGTGTGCCCAATTTTTGGTGGTCTACAGATATTTGGGAGCTTTTGGGGTGGATAAAAATTAATGACTTTTGAGAGGTTCTAGGCCCTATTCTCCATTTATTAAGTCGCCAATTCGGAAATAAACTTCGACAATTTTCTTGCACATTAATAATTTAGTTGCATTTCAACAGAAATTTTAAAATTAATTAATTGACAATTTGTGAATTTCACAACTGACAGTTCTGACATTTATCGACAGAGAATTCAATTGAGCAGAGCGGCACGATTTTTTTTACATGTAAACCAATTTCAAAGTTAACTAGATGACAATCATTAAAAAACACATTGTATAAATACTGACAGCAAAAAAAGTTCCAGCTATCATTCATGAAATCTTGAAATAAATTCATGAAAAGTTATGTTTTACACCAACTCCTTCCTACACCTTTATAACTACTACAGATATCTATTAGATTAAAAATTTTTGGATCACTTCATTTCTTGGATATAACATTAATTCATATCGAAAATAAAATAACCTGGTTTAGGATAATCATTATTGGTAATTGAGAGCTTCAACATTTTTTTCTTGTAAAGCAACTTTAAATAATAAAAAAATTCTCATACAAAAGTGCAAATTTGGCAAGTACCTACCACATCAAACCAATTTTTTCAGAATAGTATTAACTGTTTCAAAACTATAAAAACGCCAAAAAATGTGTGTTAAATTTTATGACAGCAGACTACTCAATTCTTTTTTATGGAAAAAAACAATATATTTTATTTTAAAAAACTCTCACAAATTTTACAAAGTAGACTACACAAATTCTATATCGACAAAAATTACATGCAATCAAACAGAACAGTTGACGGAACAGAACAGAATGAAAACAGAACTCAGTTGGGTATTTTATTCTAGAACAGCCTGTATGCAGATTGAAATATTTTTAGAATTGTAAAAAATGAAATCGATGACTTGCACAAAAAAAAGATATGGGTCACCCTGTATGTGTATTTTTGAATATTTTGAAAAGGTTCTGCCCTTGTTGATGTGTGTGGGCTGGTGTGGAAACTCAGTGATAACTGATAAACAGTTTTTTCACATTTTACACACCACATTATTGAAAAAATCTTTATTTTTAGGCTTTAGTGCTAAGGCCGGTTTATAGAAAGCTTCGTTAAAATTTAACACTTAGTTAAAAGTTAACAACGCAAATGGACCAATCAGATTGGTTCATTTTGGTCATGTGATCAGCTAATCGAGGATTAAATTAATAAACCGACCCTTAATTCTTTTAGGTTTCCACGTCAAACTCTAATGGCGTCAGTATGGGAGTTTGTTTGTTTTAAAATGTAATTTTTATGTTAAAAAAAAAACAAAAAAGGACTGAAAATGAACCAATTGGTCCTATCTTTAATCTCTCTTTTTCCAACAATAAATTTTTGACAATTAATTCAACTAAAATTAAGACGATACAAAACCGCCGTCAATGGGGAGACACGTCCCCGTAATCATGGCAGCCTTGTCGCTCAGGAGAAACAAAACGGCATCGACCACTTCCTGTACTTCCCCAAACCTGGCCAAAGACACAACCAGAATCAAAAATTATTTTCTATTAACTTAAATACCGTCCCAATGGTATTTTGTGTAGCATTGTCCCAGCACGTGACGGTTCGCTCCACCATTTTCGGCCCATTTCAGTCATAATCACAGTGGGATTGACCGAATTAACCCTAATGTTGTGAGGACCCAACTCAAGGGCACAAGCTCTGGTAAAAGCGTCGACTCCACCTTTACTCGCCGAATAAACAGTGTGGTTCAAAAGACCAGCCAAAGAGGCTTGAGATGAGATATTTACAATCGCACCTGATTTTTTCCTAATCATGTTTTTGGCTATTAAGCGAGTAACATTAATTAGGCCCTTCAAATTCAAGGAAAAAATTCTAAACCAAAATTAGGGTTTCTACAAATCACAGTTAGAGTTATTTTACCGGTCAATATCCCCTTCTTCCAAATCAATCAAAGGTTTGATCATCCCTTCGCCGGCGTTATTGACCAGTAAATCAATCGAATCGAGTTGGCTTAAAACTTTTTCGGTCTTGTCCCAGTCCGAGATGTCCAAAATCAGGGTTTCAACCCCTGTTTCAGCTTTCAGTGCCTCTGAAATTTTTTGTCCATGATTGAACTCAAAAGTAACTACGAAATAGTCGTTTTCGGTCTATTTTGGTGATTGTTAAGCCAGAATGCCTCGAATCACACTAAAGATTAAATGCAAAAGATGTTGGCAACACATTTTCGAAAATCGTTTTCTTAGGTCAAGATAAGATAAGGACAGAATAGTGCTATTACTGCTATTTAGAGCAGTTTAGTTTATTTTTGAGTTAGAAAAAGACGGGGAAACATAATAGAGAGATTTCGTCGATTTAATTAGGTTTTTAAGTATTTAGGTATTTAAAAAAGACTGTCAAAAACAGAGCTGTCTTAAGTAGGGATGCAAGGGGTGCACGGCACCAGGCATATTATTTTTAGTTTTTATTTTATTCTTCATTTTAGAATTTATATTGTGTTGCATTTTAACATTCTGAGAAACTAGACATTTAAGAGGCGGCAAACTCTTGTATTGATTACAGAGATTCGGCGAATTATGGAGTTTTTAGTTTTGAAACAGCTAATAATTAATTTTTTGTTAAATATGAAAATTTGTCATTTCTAATGTTATACCATTAAAATTGGTATTTGAGGAGTTAAAAGACAGGGGTTAAAATTAAAAAAAAAACTATCATAATTTTTTTAAAACTTGTAATTTTTGGATTTTAATAAATGCATAAAGTGGTTATAAATAATAAAATAGATGTGTGTTAAATAACCTTTCAAAGGTAAATTTACATTTTTTTCTGATTAGCAGTCTACAACTTCAGTAATACGTAATTATTAAAAAAATTGAATTAAATCAAATGTAAATAATTTAAATTAATTAGTTAAAAAACATACCTAAAAGACTGAACATTCTTTTAATTATAAATTACGAATAGAACATTAATTTTTTAGTATGAAAAGATAATTTAAAACAATATATTATATCTCAAATGTTTTAACAATATTAATATTCAAATAACCGATCTAAACAAAATAAGTGAGTTATAAAGAAATATTTAATAAGAAAAATCGTCGTAGTTAATTTATTTGTTTATTTACTTATTAATTTATTTATAATTTAATATATTTTCATTTGTTATGTTAATTTGTCCCCGTTTATTATTTTAACATGCTTTTAGGTAGTTTTGTATCGTTATTAATTTATTTATCTACACAATTTCTTGTATAATTTTTATATTTATTGTTTTGACAATTACTTTTTAACTAATTTAACATGTTTAACATTTTTTTATTTTTTTGTAAATTTCGCTGTGTTGGGAAGATCACAATTTTTCCTCTTTATTTGACCATCATTTAACCTTTATAGTCTTCCTTCCACCACATAAGTGGCAACATTGTCTTTTTTGTCTGTTTTTTAAATTTTGTTGAATTTTTTTAATAATTATATTATTAATGTTGTGGACTTGCTAATAACCTCTTCATATTTTTTAAGTTATATCATTTAAAAGTGGTATTTGGGGTGTTACATGCTTTTTAAAATTCCCATCCTCAAGGGGGTTAATTTTAAAAATCCGTCATTTTTTATCCCAAATTAACCGGAAGTTAATTATAAATGTTGTTATATATAAACTATAATAATTATCGTAATTTTACTTTATTAGTTTCTGCAATTCCTTGAAAAGAAAATCTATTTAATTTATTCTTTTTTTGTGTTAGCACGCTCAACCTATAAGTATTTATTAACGATGCTGCCAAAAAGTCTTTGGTAAAAAATTTTTTTCTGCTTCAACACTACGATAAAAAAAAACTTCTAACATTAACTTTGAAAATCCTTTTTAATAAACGATGAGATCGCAGAAATGATGCTGCAAAAAATCATTGATTCAATTTAGAAAAAGTGTGTTTAATGTGTTATTTTATATTTATTCTAATTCAAATTTGAATAATAATACAAAAATTTTGCAAATTATTTTTTACTCTCTAAAATAATATCTTATAATCTTCTTATAAATTACCCACCTGACACATTTTATTAAAAGTTATTTTTTTAAACTATGCAACAATTATCTGATTCCCCGAGAAGTTACTAAAATATCTGTGCAAAGATTTTGGAATAAAACAGTAAATCTTTTTTGAATGAATGCAAAAAACTGAAAATAAAAAGCTGTAAGTTTGTAAAGAAAAAATGACAGGGGCGACACTCAGAACTCACAAGACAGTACTAAGAAATTAAAATTTTTGACTTCGATTTTGACAAAACAATTAGGAAAATTCTAATTATGAGTCAGCATAAATATATTTCAACGATTCTGAACGATAATTTACCAAAGGTTTAACCCGAAAGAAACCAAGTTTAAGAATTTTTTTTAAATACCTTATCTATTTTAACCAATTCTAGAAAAACATAACAAGTTTAACTAGCGACAAGATGATTTAAAAAAATTGCCAAAACAACTACGGGAACGTCACTTTAATCAGAATGAGTCTGTTTGGGACAATTCCTAGCGTTTTATCTTTTTTTTGAGTCAAAAACAAATTAGAGTTTAAAATTTTTGACCTCAATTTTGACGAAACAACTAGAAAAATTTAGAGTCAGAATTGATATATTTCAACGATTCTGAACGATAATTTACCAAGGTTTTAACCAGAAAGAAACCAAATTTAAGAGTTTTTTTTTAAATTACTTGTCTGTTTTAACCACGTAACAAGTTTAACCAGCGAGAAGGTGATTTAAAAAAAATTGCCAAAACAACTACGAAAACATTACTATAATCAGAATCAGTCTGTTTGGGATAATTCCTAGCGTTTTAGCTTTTTTTTAAGTCAAAAACAAATTAGATTTTAAGGTTTTTGACCTCAATTTTGACGAAACAACTAGAAAAAAATATTTTTTTAGTCAGAAATAAACTAAATAGTAGGAATTTATTTAGTAGGAAAATTATTTAGTCGTCAATTTTTACAACTGCAAAAATCGTAATTGTAAGTCAGGATAATGACGATATTTCAGCTATTCCAAACGATTTAGCTTACTTTTGAAGCAAAAATAAGATCAAAATCAAGGAATTTTGGTTAAAATAGCTCATTAAAATAGCCAATTTTGAATGACTAAACTTATTTTTAGCCAGCAATAAAGGCACTAAATTCACTTATTCAATACATTTTGCCTGAACAATTACGATAATTGTCCTTTTTGCTCAGAATAGGTTTATTTAAGATAATTCCGAGCGGTTCAGTTAATAGAATGATATTCAATGAAACATGTTAAAGTTTTTGAACTCGATTTTAATGAAACAACTACGAAAATTATCATTTTTCAGACAGTTCTGATCAATTTTCCTCAGTTTTTGTGAATCTTAATTAAAAAAAATTGTCGTAACAAATTGATACGGCTTCTTAATTTGCGGTAACTTTATTTTAAATAATTTCGAATGATTAGGAACACACTAAACTTAAAAGATTTCACCGAAATAACTTGCAAAAATCGTCAGAATAATATTATTGCAACCACTGCAAGCGATTTCGTCAGGATCTAGCTTTTTTTAAATAAAAATAAACTCGCGAATAGATTGAATTTATAAGAACATTCGGTCGAATTCGGTAAAGAATTGACACATTCGCTGCAAAGGCAAATTTTGCAACATTGTTTCTCCCAATATAGGAACTCTAGTGGAAAGAACTGGCGAATAAATAAATAAGAATTTGCACAGGAATTTGTTATAACTGTAGTTTTTACTTGATTTGTAAGAAAAATAAAAAAATGATTTTCACTCACTTGTACCTGCATTTATATACCGGTGGCCTGAAAAGGGTTGTTGGGTGTATTTGCTTGACCCATATAACAGACCAAACCAATATTAATTTCCCAAAAATAAGAGTTTAGGAAGTTTACCAAAATCAGTTCTTTACTGAAAACTTGATAAAATGCTCTAAAAACGTAAAAATAACAAAATTTCTAATTTTTTTCTAATGTTTTCTAAAAACATGGTAAATTTAACTAAATAGATCAAAGTGACATCATATTTGAAAAAAAAATACATCAATTCTCAGCTTAAAATAATATAATTTTCCACGTAATTAGGTCGCGGTATCATGGAAGCGATGTACTTTTCTAATTGCGCGGCCTAAGTTTTGAACCCAAGGGCTGCCAGTGACTCAAATTCGAGACAAATGATCGTTTTTTCCAGAAAAGAGGTGACAAAGACGTGTTTACAGGGAACTGGCTGGATTATATACCTGCTTTGTTACTCCGTTCCCCAAACATTTAAATATTTATTTATCACCGGAGTAATTAATGACCGACCAATATTATTTCAAATGCATTCTCATCAATAAACTTTCGTCCTTCGTATCAGAAATAAAAGCAAAACATTTATTTAAGTACCTTGTATTTTTAATGAAATCACAATTCTCATTTATTCAAAAGAATGTTTATCCCAAAGAAATTTTAAAATCTCTGAAATCTTCTCTTATAAGTCTAGCCATGTATTAGCCATCTGTTTGCATCGTCAGGGGTGATCATAAATTATGTTTGATGTCCGGGTCTAATTGTTTTCGGTTACTTTTTACGGGAGAGTTGTAAATTATCTCTTGCTCACTCGATTTTCGATTGCAAATATGGCTACCTCTGTGGAGGTGTTATTTACAAACACTTTTTAATCGGACTTGAAATTATCAGGTTAAACAACAAGAATAAATTTATTGGCCATTTAAAAAATTCGAAAAACCTCTTAAAATGCGTTTTCTAGAAATCCTTAACTTTAGTCAAACTTTCTCTACCTTTATTAGAGTGTGTAGGTAACCTATCGCATATCTAAAATGGCCGATAAACAGGAAAAAAAATCTCTTTTACATGATACCAAGTTTATGAAAATATGTTTGATAGTTTTTGAGGTACAGCAGTAGTCATTTACATTGGAACTCCCATAAGAGATTTCACTCCGGACGGCTCTTAACCGAACATTTAACTAGTAGGTGTATTTAGCCAGCGATAAGGCACCAAATTTCAAGAATTGTGTCTAGGATTTTGTTAAAAGTTTTGATCAAAAGGTTCTTATTTAATATCTACGGGCGACTTAACTTTGAATTTAAAAAAATGGCTTTGATTTTAAAGACACTACAACGGAAAATGATATTTTGGCTCAGAATAATCTCATACAGTTCTGAGTATTTGGTTGTGAGCAACAAAACAACAAAAGATTTTCAGAGCTGTTTTAGGAATTTTTTGTAAATAATTAAATAGTGTGTTACTTTACCGACCTAAGTCAGCTTTGGAGCGTCCCACGGCAACAACTTGGGCCCCACATTTGGCCAACTGGCCCACAATAGCCCTCCCTATCCCCCTCGAAGCCCCCGTAACTAGCGCCCTTTTACCCTCAAAGGAGATCTCCATTTTGGAGTGATGAACGAATCAAACAACTTTTACGACTGAATAACATCTTTATTAATAATTATTATTATTAAACAGCGAGATAACCGCCATCTACAGGAAGACAAGTCCCCGTAATCATGCTCGCCTTATCACTCAATAAAAACAAAACCGCATCAACAACCTCTTGAACCTCTCCAAACCTCCTCAACGGTATTTTCTGCAACATGGGTTCGGCCACTTTCGGCTCCGACCAACCCAAGCGCCCCATTGCCGTCATTATAACAGTTGGGTTAACACAATTAACTCTGATATTATGGGGGCCAAGCTCCAGGGCTGCGGCTCGAGTGAACGCATCGACAGCCCCCTTGGTACTGCAGTAGACGGAGTGGTTCAAAAGCCCAGCCATTGAGGCTTGGGACGAGATATTCACAATGGAACCGGAAACCCCCCTTTGGAGTAACTTCTCGGTTACTAGTTTAGTAACCTGGATCAAGGCTTTGACATTTATGGCGAAAAGTTGGTCAACGTCCGATTCGCTAACCCGGGTTAGGGGTTTTAGAATTGCAAGGCCTGCGTTGTTGACCAGGAGGTCGGGAGAAAGGTGGGATAAGGCATTTTGGGTCGCGTTCCAATCAGAGAGGTCGCAAGGAATGATTTCGATTGAGGGAACCTCCTCTTTGAGGCTCTCTGCAAATTAATTGTGATTTTTTGACAACGATTGGGAAATTTTACCCAATAGTTCCTTGTTTCGGGCAACGGCCACCACCTTGGCCCCGCCCTTCGCCAATTGTTTCACAATGTCTCGACCAATCCCTGCACAGTAAAAAATATTTACAGGAAAATATTGTTGGTTATTTCTATTAGTTACCTACCTAAATATGGGAATAATTATACATTTGAAATAAATAATTATAATTTTTACTCTTACCAACCTATCACGGGCGAAAAAAATATTTTTCGATCTAAAACATTGTATACAGGGTGATTCTCTTTTAGGACCTACATTAAAAACTTTGTAACTTCCAATATAGCCAGAGCTTTAAAATTTTGTATATGACCCAAATCGACTATTCTAAGTTAAATTAAACTATTTTCAAAAAGGTTGAACTTCCGAGAAATTGGCACCAACTTTGAAATTTTAAATGGTAACCACATATTTTTATTGCATTTTTAAATTCGTCATCTTAAACTGAATAAAATTTGCTAAATACTTATCTGTCATCAGATACTTATCTGTCATAGTTTTTGATTTATGTCATTTTTTTTCTTAAAATTTTCATTTGCAAGGGTTTATTTAAAATATCACAGCCCTTGGTCCCGTTGCGATAAGTGAATAAGTTTTTTTTTGCATTTAATAACCAAAGTTTCGAAAAACCTTCAAGAATTTTCAAAATTGTCAACTGTCAAAATTCAAGGCTAGTATGATTTTTTCAAAATGGTTATCAAAAAACGCCTATAAGTCAGTTTTTTTAAATAAAACGTCCCTATTTTTAACAGTAATCGAAAGAACTTTTATGGCGGTTTTTATCAACACGTCCTATACCTACCTGTCTCTAACATTTTTTGTAATAATCACAAAAAACGGATTTTACTTTGTAATTTTTATCGTTAATCAAATAGGCCTTACAAAAAATCAACAATTGTCAAATTTCTACATATTATTCAGTTTTTAGCTATTTTATTATTAAATAAGCAATAAAAAAATAATAATTAATCATGGTTTATTATAACTTAGTGAATTATGTAAAGTTTCTCACTCAGTCTGCCATTGAATTTTAAACTTCATGAATGAAAACCCAAAAATTACGTTGGTTATTTCTATTTGTTACCTACGTAAATATGGGAATAATTTTCCATTTGAAATAAATAATTATAATTTTTACTCTTACCAACCTATCACGGGCGAAAAAAATTATTTTGCGATCTAAAACATTGTATACAGGGTGATTCTCTTTTAGGACTTACATTAAAAACTTTGTAACTTCCAATATAGCTAAAGCTTTAAAATTTTGTATACGACCCAAATCGACTATTCTAAGTTCAACTAAGCTATTTTCAAAATGGTTGGGCTTCCGGAACTACGAGAAATTGGCGCCAACTTTGAAATTTTAAATGGTAACCACATATTTTTATTGCATTTTTAAATTCGTCATCTTAAACTGAATAAAATTTGCTAAAGTGGTTGATACTTATCTGTCATAGTTTTTGACTTATGTCATTTTTTTTCTTAAAATTTTCATTTGCAAGGGTTTATTTAAAATATCACAGCCCTTGGGCCCGTTGCGATAAGTGAATAAGTTTTTTTTTGCATTTAATAACCAAAGTTTCGAAAAACCTTCAAGAATTTTCAAAATTGTCAACTGTCAAAATTCAAGGCTAGTATGATTTTTTCAAAATGGTTATCAAAAAACGCCTATAAGTCAGTTTTTTTAAATAAAACGTCCCTATTTTTTAACAGCAATCAAAAGAACTTTTATGGCGGTTTTTATCAACACGTCCTATACCTACCTGTCTCTAACAGTTTTTGTAATAATCACAAAAAACGGATTTTACTTTGTAATTTTTATTGCTAATCAAGTAGGCCTTACAAAAAATCAACAATTGTCAAATTTCTACATATTATTCAGTTTTTAGCTATTTTATTATTAAATAAGCAATAAAAAAAATAATATTTAATCATGGTTTATTATAACTTAGTGAATTATGTAAAGTTTCTCACTCAGTCTGCCATCGAATTTTAAACTTTTTGAATGAAAACCCAAAAATTACGTTGGTTATTTCTATTTGTTACCTACGTAAATATGGGAATAATTTTCCATTTGAAATAAATAATTATAATTTTTACTCTTACCAACCTATCACGGGCGAAAAAAAATATTTTGCGATCTAAAACATTGTATACAGGGTGATTCTCTTTTAGGACTTACATTAAAAACTTTGTAACTTCCAGTATAGCTAAAGCTTTAAAATTTTGTATACGACCCAAATCGACTATTCTAAGTTCAACTAAGCTATTTTCAAAATGGTTGGGCTTCCGGAACTACGAGAAATTGGCGCCAACTTTGAAATTTTAAATGGTAACCACATATTTTTATTGCATTTTTAAATTCGTCATCTTAAACTGAATAAAATTTACTAAAGTTGTTGATACTTATCTGTCGTAGTTTTTGACTTATGTCATTTTTTTTCTTAAAATTTTCATTTGCAAGGTTTATTTAAAATATCACAGCCCTTGAGCCCTTTGCGATAAGTGAAGTGCATTCAATAACCAAAGGTTCAAAAAACTTTAAGAATTTTCAAAATTGACAACTGTCAAAATTCAAGGCTACTATGATTTTTTTCAAAATGGTTATCAAAAAACGCCTATAAGTCAGTTTTTTTAAATAAAACGTCCCTAATTTTTTAACAGCAATCGAAAGAACTTTTATGGCGGTTTTTATTAACACGTCCTATACCTACCTATCTCTAACAGTTTTTGTAATAATCACAAAAAACGGATTTTACTTTGTAATTTTTATTGTTAATCAAGTAGGCCTTACAAAAAATCAACAATTGTCAAATTTTAATATATTATTTAGTTTTTAGCTATTTTATTATTAAATAAGCAATAAAAAATAATATTTAATTATGGTTTATTATAACTTAGTAAATTATGTAAAGTTTCTCACTCAGTCTGCCATCGAATTTTAAACTTCTTGAATAAAAATGGTGAACAAATCGAACAATTCTTTTAATTAGTAGCACAACTTTATCGTATTTTTCAAAAGTTTCCTCAATTAAAAATCAAAATAATGAGCTAAAATTTCATTTTTTCCGACTATCTCAAAAACTGTAAAAAATAAATATAAAATGTGTTGATAAAAGTCTGCACAAAAATCGATGTTCTCTTGATTGCCATTGAAAAAAACAAGGTCATTCCATTTGAAAAAATTGTTTACAATAATTATTATAATTTTAAAAAAAATCATAGTAGCCTTGCAATCTGACAATTTGACCCTTTAAACTTTTGGTTATCAATGCAAAAAAATCCAAAAAAAGGGTTCAAAAGCTGTGATATTTTCAACAAACTCTTGCATAAAAAATTGATACACGTCAAAAATTATGACAGATAAGTATTAACAACTGAGTATGTTTTACTCAGTTAAAAAAACAAATTCAAAAACGTAATAAAAATAGGTGGTTATTATTTAGAATTTCAAAAATGACTCAAAATTTTTATAGTTTTGTACGCCATTTTGAAAATAATTTAGTTGAACTCAAAATGGTCAATTTGGATCGTATACAAAATTACAAAGCTTTGGATATGTTAAAAATTAAAAAATTACAAATGTCGGCATTAAAAGAATCAGCCTGTATACTTACCAGTGATTTTTTTTCAACTAACATTCATTCCAAAATACAAAAAAAACAAAAATCACAAAATGGCAATATCACATAAAAGTGATTTATAACAACTAACTTTGAGTAAAAATGTAGTGTTATTTCTATTGAATTAAAATGGATATTAATAACCTGTTATTTTTATTAAATATCTTATTTCGTCTATTATTCAATGAAAATTTTTTCACTTTTTTAAAATTCCATTAGGAAGATAATCAAACCAATGATGTTTTCAATTAAATCACAAATCACAATTCTTTTTGTAACAACTGTAACAATATAGTATAAAAAAAATTATTTTCTTACAAAACATGAAAATAGAAAGAAACACTCCAAAAACCATTTTTAACCTTCCTAACTCCAAACAAATCTCGCTTACATTATAAACTTGTAATAAATTATTTATCAAACCGTAGATTTACATAATGAAATATACTTTTTGAGTTTTTAAGCTCTACCTACCAGTATTTTCACTTTCTTAATAACCACTGCCCTAGTGTTTTTAACTAGGAAGTGGACGTAATAAAAATAAAACTGGTTATTTTGTAACCAAAAACACAAATAGTGTAATTTTAAAGTGATTTTTTCATGTAATCGATGTTAATTTCAAAATGAAAATTCTGGCACAGCTTACCTTGACTAGCCCCCGTCACAAGGGCCGTTTTTTCCATGAAAGTTAATCTCCATCTTGGCTGCAATAACAAGGTCACAAGTGTTATCGACTGAGTCGATTGGTAATGAAGGTCAAAGAAACTTTTTATAGCAGCAGTGGTATTATTTTATTAAGCTAAGCTTGTACATATCCTCCATCTACTAGAAGCGACTCGCCGGTAATCATAGTCGCCTTGTCACTTAATAGAAACAAAACAGCGTCGGTTACTTCCCGGACTTCCCCGAACCGCCTCAAGGGGATTTTCTGTTTCAAGGGTTCGGCTAGTTTCGGGTCCGCATAGCCCTTTTTGCCCATTTCGGTCATGATAACAGTGGGGTTAACACAATTAACCCGGATGTTGTAAGGGCCAAGTTCCAGGGCTACGGCCCTTGTGTAGGCGTCGACGGCGCCCTTGGTCCCACAGTAGACTGAGTGTCTTTCAAGGCCGACTTTGGCCGTTTGAGACGATATGTTGACAATGGAACCGGGGGATTTCCTGGAGAGGAGGTCTCTAGTGACCATTTGAGTCACATTTATGAGAGCCTTGACGTTGATGTCGAAAATACGGTCGACGTCTGACTCGTCAAAGGTCGGAACGGGCTTCAAAATCACAATTCCGGCATTGTTGACTAGAAGGTCAATTGGGAAAATGTTGGATAGTGTGTTTTGAGTGGCTTTCCAGTCGGATAAATCGACGGAAAGTGTGTCAATGGACGGGTTCTCGTTTTTTAACTCATCTAGGAAATTACAAAATTCGGGTACAATTTAAAAAATTTAAAAAAAATACAAAATACTGACCCAACAGTTCTTTATTTCGGGCCACTGCTATCACTTTGGCTCCACATTTGGCCAATTGGAGGGCGATATCACGGCCAATTCCTACAAAATTTTTGATGGGTTCTTGTGATAATGGTAGGATAATGTTTTTTTTACCTTGGCTGGCTCCTGTGACAAGGGCTCTTTTTCCGTGGAAACTAATTTCCATATCGAAACGACCTGATACTTTAGAGAGTTAATGATAAATGGGTCAAAACCGGTCAAAACATTCACATTTGTTGTCGATGCTTTTATAAGCGTACCTAAAACTGATAAACACAAAATTTAAAAAAAAACTAATAAATGTAAAGTGGAACATTGATTTTTTTTTGTTTATTATCAAGTTTAATAGCAATAACAGGTGATTCAAGTAAGGTGACCCAATTTAAAAATAAAATACAAACTCTAAACATTATTTTTTAACATTAATTTTTGTCTTATGTGAGCTGTTTTTTTCTAAGTTACTGAACGTGTGTTATGATTATGATGATACAGAAAATATTTAAAGTAAAAGTTAATGAAAAAGGTTGTACTTTTGTAAAATAAAAATGTGTTTTTTTTAAGTTTATACGAAATTTGAAAACTGATTAAAACCGATTCGAAATAAAAAAATAACTTAGTAAATGATGTGAAAGTTTTTTTTTTAGTTTCAACCATTTATTCTGTTATAATGAACCAGCGGAGTCCAAATTAAATTAAAACTCCACCATACCTAAATTTTTTTAAATTAGATTTTATTTCAGTCAAATTTCAGCCTGTTTTTTAACCAGAAACACAACAGTAAACCTTGAAGACAAGCTCATCGAATCGTGCAACTATTTCAGCCACTTGTAGGTGATTTAAGTTTAAAAACTTTTTTACGCAAGTCCTTTTATTTCAAATTAAGTCTTTTTCAAGGAATTTCCAAGCGATTTATTTCATTTTTGAGTCAGAAGCACAGTTGTTCTGATTGGTTTTGACAAAATATTTATAAAAATTGTCATCTTTAAGGTTGAAATCAGTGAAATAATTGACACCAATTGAAGAATACTGGCGTAAAAAGGAAACGAGATTTTTTTTTAATAATTGAATGTTATCTGGCGGAGAAAATTGAGAATTGACTCTATGCTGTGGTCTCCATTCAATGAAAAAAAAAGGAGAAAATTAGTTATTATTACCACACTTCTAATTTTTTATCTTATTGTCTTTACGTCTCTTTAGAAAATAAATAAATAAAATAAAGCAATAATATTTCATTTAAACTAAAACTAAGAATATAAAACTACCTCCAAATACAAAATAAAAGTTGAATTAAAAGAAAATCAACTCAGCAATTATTGTTTCAACCAGATACCAAAAACTAACAAAAACGAAATGAAAGATTTTTTTGAGCTACAATCTCGGTTTAATGAGCTTCAGTTATTTATTTGTCTGTATAATACAGTCTGTCTATAAATGAATGTAGGATCGTAGTAGGTATTAAAAGTATGCCACTTCCTTTAAGAAATAACGAAAAATGTTAGTATACAAAAAATTTGGTTTTACTGGTTGCTTGAGTACTTAAAAGTGGGTACTTTTTAGAAATATTATAGAAATAAAGTAATTAAATGCAGCAAATTCAAATTTTAGAACCATCTGAGATCTTACACTCTTTTATAAACAGTCCGTAGAATAGACATGTACTCTTCTTCTTCTTCTAAGAATTCTCTTTTCTCTTCTTTTCTCTTCTTTTCTCTTCTCTCCTCTCTTCTCTTCTCTCTTCTCTCTTCTCTTTTCTCTCTCCTCTCTTCTCTCTTCTCTCTTCTTCTCTTCTCTTCTCTTCTCTTCTTTTCTTTTCTCTTCTCTTCTCTTCTCTTCTTTTCTCTTATCTTTTCTTCTCTCCTCTCTTCTCTTCTTTCTTCTCTCTTCTCTTTTCTCTCTCCTCTCTTCTCTATTCTCTTCTCTCTTCTCTCTTCTCTCTTCTCTCTTCTCTCTTCTCTCTTCTCTCATCTCTCTACTTCTCTTCTCTCATCTCTCATCTCTCTTCTCTCTTCTCTCTTCTCTCTTTTCTCTTCTCTCTTCTCCTCCTCTTCTCTCTTCTCTCTTCTCTCTTCTCTCTTCTCTCTTCTCTCTTCTCTCTTCTCTCTTCTCTCTTCTCTCTTCTCTCTCTTCTCTCCTTCTCTCTTCTCTCTTCTCTCTTCTCTATTCTCTCTTCTCTCTTCCCTCTTCTTTCTTCTCTCTTCTCTCTTCTCTCTCTCTCTTCTTTCTTTTCTTCTCTTCTCTTCTCTTTTTTCTCTTATCTTCTCTTCTCTCTTCTCTTCTCTTCTTTCTTCTCTCTTCTCTTTTCTCTCTCCTCTCTCTCTCTCTTCTCTTCTTTCTTCTCTCTTCTCTTTTCTCTCTCTCCTCTCTTCTCTCTTCTCTTCTTCTTTCTTCTCTCTTCTCTTTCTCTCTCCTCTCTTCTCTCTTCTCTTCTTTCTTCTCTCTTCTCTCTTTTCCTCTTCTCTCTTCTCTCTTCCTCTCTTCTCTCTTCTCTCTTCCTCTCTTCTCTCTTCACTCTTCTCCTCTTCTCTCTTCTCTCTTCTCTCTTCTCTCTCTCTTCTCTCTTCTCTCTTCTCTCTTCTCTCTTCTCTCTCTCTCTTCTCTCTCTCTCTCTTCTCTCCTTCTCTCTTCTCTCTTCTCTCTTCTCTCTTCTCTATTCTCTTTCTCTTCTAGAGTCCTCTCTTCCTCTTCCCTTTCTTCTCTCTTTTTCTCTTCTCTCTTCTCTCTTCTCTCTTTTCTCTTCTCTCTTCTCTCTTCTCTCTTCTCTTCTCTCTCTTCTTCTCTTCTCTTCTCTTCTCTTCTTTTCTCTTCTCTTCTCTTTTCTTCTCTTTTCTTTTCTTCTCTTTTCTTCTCTTCTCTTCTCTTCTCTTCTTTTTTCATTATTTTTTACCTCTTCTCTTCTTTTCTCTTCTCTTCTCTTTTCTTCTCTTTTCTTTTCTTCTCTTTTCTTCTCTTCTCTTCTCTTCTCTTCTTTTTCATTATTTTTTACTCGACAATTTTAAGCGACTAAACTTGTAATTGAACCATAATGAATAATTCTAAAGATTTCGTTAAACCAAACAATTTAAGTTATTTGTGTTTTTATGACTCGCATGCGCTCGTTGCATAACGACAGCTCTCAAAGTTTAAGCTTTTTTTTCGCACTCGTATAATTAATAACTATACTTGAGATCATAATAACGTTAATGCGGCCATTTTTGAGCGGTTACAAATTAGTTTTAAGAGAAAGATTTTGTTGGAGTTTTAGTCATTTTCGTTTTTCTATCACAAGACATTTTTGCTTACGTAATTTCTAATTAATTTAATTTTAATTAAACAATCTGAAATCATTTTTTTGAAGTCATCCGAAAGATACTAAATTTAAAAGAAACAAAACATTTTAAAGGATTTTTTACAGAAAAATCTTTGTTTTAGGCGAGTTTAAGTAATAAAATTGCTGTTTCATACACCATGTCTGAACGATTTTCTTTAAATTTTGAACAAAAATAATTTAATGACTAATAACACTTAAATACAGAGAGTTTCACGCAAAAATAATAATTACTTCAACTCGTTCATAGCGATTTTGTGCTTAATTATTTGAGCCAATTTAGGTCAACTTTGTCGGTATTATGTTAGAATTAGAAACAAATATTCGTCAAAAAAAAACTCGATTTTAGTCAAAAATTTTAGGCTTATGTTTATGAAAAAAGTTTGCAGAAACAATAAAAAAAATTGGTGCTCTCTGCTCTTGAAGATGATTAGCTCAATGTAAAAATAATCTCAATTCCGCCGTTGTCGGGATTAGAATTGTTTTCATCAGTTTCATCTGGTCTTAATAAAGACTTATGGCTTCATCAAGTGGCACAACCGTTATGAATACAAAGCAGCTCCTCGGGCACTTAACCAGCGACGTACCCGTTTTTTTCCCCCTAACCAACCTTCCTGCATCTTCCAATAAAAAGCTCTCAACTTAACCAAATCCAAGCCAACAAACTGATCAACAATCCTTTAACTAATTCGATAATTTCATCTTGTTCGCACCAGACCTCCAAGAAGTGCCTCCAGCGCCCGCGACGACCTGCCACTGGGATTTTTCCCCTATATAAAAACCGCGTGTCACCTGCGATTATTTTCAGTGATGTGGAAACGGTTTTATTTCGCGATTGTGGGTCGTGTGCGTCCCAGTCCTGTCAAATATCTCGCCAGAGCATGTTATCAGCAAAGTTCTGGATAAGCTGGGACTCACTCTGGATTATCTTTCAGAACAGTATGAAATAATCAATGTTGATTGTTTATTTGGGGTGGTCCTAGCCGGCGGTGAGTCCAACCCTTATAACATCCTCCCTTTTAATAATACAGTTTAGCGATTATCGACGATACTGTCACTCATCCAGGGCCCTATCGGGCCCAACTCAGACAACTCAAGAATAAAACGGGCTTAATTTTTGCCAAAACCGCCCCTTTGATGCAACAGCAACCCAGTTGGAACTATTGTAAGTTCTGCGAACAACAACGAAAATTTAAGCTCGTTTTTAATTAAACGGAACCAAGTCAATTTTGGGGAAAATTGTTCATTTTCTCTCTAAAAATTACGTTAAAAGTTGACTGTTGACGCTTCAAGTTTTGTCAAATTTTGACGTTTATCTCGATATAAGTAAATTTTGATACACTGATGCATTTTGAGAGCGGTATTAGTTATTACTATCGAAGATTTTTTTATTTATAAACTTCTAGTATTTTATTGCATATTAAAGCCAATTCTGTAATAAACCAGTTAAAATTTAAAGGCTGTTTAAGAGTGTTAAGCATTGTTGCTACAGCAACAGCCAATGAAATTTTTTGATTTGCGTGTTCAGTTTTAACAGCCTTTTAAAAATCTTACAGAAGGCATCAACACAAGCATTAATATTATTATTGCATAGACAATTTTTTCTAGGATCCAATCCGTCATATAGACAGGATGTTTCACATAATTTTACAAGGCCTGCGCTTGTAAAATGCCACCATATTCCTATACAAACTCGATTACAAATGCTGAAAAATTGGATAGTCTTCTATAGCTTGTTTACGTTAGTTAGTGATTAAGATAAATAAATTAGTATCATATTTATGCCATCTTTTGATAGAACACATGATAATTGTTTGTAAAAAACAGAAATTTACGTATATTAATGTAATACATCTTACATTTCCGACAACTACTGTCATGGGTGTCCAAAAATTAAATAATTAAATGTGTATTCTCTATATCTACTTTTTGTGATTTTTGTATATTTAGGTGCAAACACGAGGCGCTGGCCTCATAAAGTTATGTGAAACACTCTGTATAATAGAAAAAATACATTTAGTTTGCAAAATAGTTGATTTATTTTTAAATGTCAGACCATAAACGAGGTGGTAAATAAAAAAATATGACATTCCTCTGAAGGTAAACTGCACCCCAAATTTTTTACACCAGGTTTCCTCTGATTTAATCACGATTTTCTTTGATTTCATCTGATTTACTCAAGATTTTTCCAAGATTATCCATATTTTTTTAAGTTGAAAAGGACTGGGCCTGGACTAGGCTTAGCATTACCATTTATCCTTGAGCTCAGTCTTTTTGTGATTAATTCTCCGAATGCTGATAATAATTAGAGAACCAATTGTAGGAAAAATTTCTTTTTGATTCCGAAAATTCTAGTGTTTTTTCTAGAACGACCAATATTATAGAACCTATTTTGTTCCAAAACTATAATTTTAACATCTTTTTCAATTTCTTAAACACAAATTTTTTATTTTTTTATTTTATCTGACTCTCGCTTTAACCAGGTCTAGCTACAAAGACGTATTTCGATGACTTTCTGCGTCCCTAAAAAAACAAATCCCTAAAATTTTAACCCCCAACTTTTCATGCAAGGGGTAGTTTATATGGATGACGGAGATGAAAATAATGATTTAGGTACATGTTTAAACAAATTTGAAATTTTATAAATAAATAGATTGGTAAATGAATAAATAAATGAATAACGGTTAGTAAAAGCACCCTTAACAATTTCTTCGAACTTATCACCAAAACAGTGCATTTTGTCTCTAAAGTGTGAGGGGGTCTTGATTCAGAAATCTCAATCTCAAATAATTCATATGTCATTAGCCTTCATACCAATAAATTTTATCATTATAAGGCATTCCTCAAAGAGCCAATCTTAATTAAATTTTTATTGAGATTTTAATACACCGGCCTTAATTATTATAATGATTACCTGTCTAATAGCAAACGCTAAATTTTGGGTATTTTCAGCAGTCTTACTAATTTAATAAAAAAATAATAAATTAATAAATATAATTAATAAAAAAATAAAGAATTTAATACTCTACAATTTCATCTTTTGATGGTGTTTATTTCTTAAAAATCAATTAAAAAAATCAAGACTTTGGCATTTTTTCTACATCATAAAATTTCTATATTTCTTATAGCGGTAAATAATTATTCAAAAGTTAATAAGTTTTCAATAACTTGTAATTAAAATTTTAATACTGAAGGAGTTCAAGTAATTCCAACTTGGTTTGTGGAAATTATTTCTTGACAATAGAAAATGGTTCACAACGTCAACGACCGTTTGATTATTTTTTGCTCCAATCAACAGCCTAACTTGAAATATTTAGTTAAATAATAATAATAAATAATAAGTATTCATTGATTTCCAACAGGTAAAACAAGATAAGCCCAATTATAGGAAATAAAATAAAAAATTATAATGCAATACAAGAATTGTGTTCAACAAAAAAAAGACACAATTATTCAACTAAACAATAAATTAACTTACGAGTATCTAGAAACTCAACTAAACTTGTTCTAATTATGAAGCAAAAAAAAGTTCGGTGTACAAAATCATTAAAAAATTCGGGAAAATCTTGCGGAAATCTTAAAATCAAAATCATTTTAACAGTTTTAAAATTAGTTTTAATTCAATTTTTTAATTAATTTTTATTTTTTTTCCAATATTTAATTAATAGTTGGCCAATTAAAGTTAATCCACAAAACTTGAATGAAAAATTTCGTAAAAATTTTATCAACGACTTAGTTGAAACAATGGTTCTCATGATGGTTTTCGTTCAGGTTTTGTTTATCAACCTTAACTGCAAACACCAAATTGATCCGTGAGAACGCCCCTCTATTAATTTTGGTCAACCACAAGAATTTATTTTTGGTAAAAAATTTCGAATCATCGGTAAATTTCCGTTTAATTAGAACAACCTCTTTTTGAAACCACCACCAAAAATTATTTTTTATCAGTCGCTAAACACGTGGTGGTGCCCGAATTGTGGCCCAAACCCGTCCGCTACAAGTTCGCCGAATTCCGAATGGCCTACGCTCGGGAAAGTCGCGTCAAGACACTTTTCTCGAAACGGACTTACGAAAACTACACCGAGGGTTTCTCCGACCAGTGCTTATCACTCATCGTCAACAGCACGCTGGACATTAGGGGCAAAAAGTGCCGCTTGAGCCACAAATGCCAACTTTTTGTCGAAAATTTGGAAAAAGGCGCTGGATACATCCTCACCCACAAGTATTTTTTTAACCCCAAAAAACACTAGTAACAAAAAATTTCAGGTTGTTGCTCCTGCAGGTTGCCAGGGCCAGACAGTGCAAAATGTCCCCCAAAAGCCTGGCCACTGCCATTAAAAAAGTCTGCGCTAGTATTTACACTGAGACGATAAGTGCGGAGTATTTCGTGGGTTTGGACGAAATTTTCGACCTGTTCCTCGAACAGAGTTGGTTTTTTCCAATTTTTAATAAGAGTAAATTCAGGTTTAATTTTTAGCACTTTTGTGTGGATATGAGGGATACGCCGATTTTCTCAAATTCGAGTGGTTGGAGAAAATCCTCGAAGCCCAGCACGACTCCGGTTGTTTTCCGGTGAGGGCCCACACCCGGACTAGGAGGGAAACCAACGAGTTTGGGGACGGATGTGCCGACCACACCACCGGACTTGGAGCCGCAGTTCTTAGTTTATACTTGAACTATTTAATAAAAAATGTGCATAATGTTGTACTCGCTTCCGAATGGTTTTAGTTGTGTTTACGCACCCACTTGAATAAATTATGAAAAAGCTATGAGTTTTGCGATAATTTATCACAGTATGGCTTGGTTCAAGTGTCTAAAAACTTGAAGGTAAACAAACAATAGTTTAAAAATTTTCTTATTGTTTTTAGTAGATTGGAAAAATAAAAATCAGTTGTTCTTCGTCTAATATCTCCCAAACTGTACGTCGTAGCGCAAAAATAAATACAGATTTGGAATCCTCCCACAATTTTACGTCAAGAAGGCATGCTTTTGACACAGATTTTTAGTTATTGTGGTCTTGGTAATTTTTTTATTGGTGGATAACTATTTAAAGAGAAAATTTTGACTAAACTACTTTTTTTGGATTATTTGGACAATTTTGACTCGATTTCCACAACATTTTGCTCATTGATACTCGTACATAACTAACAAGTAAAAAGCTACAAGTAGTTGGAGATCAATGATTATTTTTTGTTTTGTATTTATTTTTGGTAGATTTAAAAAATAAAAAACGACCAACCATATTTCGTCTAACATCTCCAAAACCACGAATCATAGAACAAAATTGAAGACAAGTTTGGAATCCTTGGATATTTTTACGTCAATTTAGAGACCTTTCTAATGAATTTTTGATTACTGATGATCTTTAGGATTTTTTTATTTGTTGTTGATAATAAAATAAAAATTTTGACTAAGCTGTTTTATTCGGATTTGCACAATTTTAACTCAACTGTCACAAAATTTTGCCCAGAAATAGCTAATTAACTAGGAAAAAGGGCTGCCAGTTGCTTTAGATTTATTTCTATTTTTTTATATTTATTTATCTTTATTTTTCGTATTTGTCGTCTAATATCTCCAAAACTATGAGCCATGGAACAAAAATAAATACATATTTATAACTCTCATGCAAATTTACATCAAAAAGTCGTAATTTTGACATACTTTTTTGGTTATTGTGATCTTGATGATTTTTTTTTATTGATGGATGAGAAAAATTTGAAATCAGTCGTTTTATTCGGATTATTATTGCAATTTTAACTCGATTTTCACAATATTTTGCTCATAAATTGAAACATGATTAATAAGTAAAGGTGACCATAAATAAATAATAAATAATAAATAAATAAATAAATAATAAAAATGGGCATAATGTTGTACTCGCTTCCGAATGGTTTTAGTTGTGTTTACGCACCCACTTGAATAAATTATGAAAAAGCTATGAGTTTTGCGATAATTTATCACAGTATGGCTTGGTTCAAGTGTTTGGTTTTGTTGTCGTTGCTCTCGCCCAGCTTGGGGCAAATTGGGGAGGTTTTTGAGGGCTTGAACCGCCTCACTGATTTCGCCTTGGGGCATTTTGAGGAGTTTAATTTTGACGGACTTTTGGGCCTTGTTTTGGCCGAAGGTAAGTGTAGGGAATTTTTCATTCAATTAATTGTCCCGAAGCCCAAATTTTGCAAATTGAGGATTCGTACTTTGACACTGGAGCGCTTTTGAGGAAGTTTGAGGTGGTTCGAGGTGAGATTGCGCCGATTTTGCCCAAAAGTCCGAACAAAATGGTCATTTGTATGTTGGGTGTCATCTCTTGTGTAAAATTGTGCGTAATTTTTGGTTTTGTAGTGGAGAGATATTTATTGCAGCCTGAAAATTGGTTTCACAAGGTGCATTTTCACAAATCTTTGGACGATTTAGGGATTTATAAAAACTGGACTGTTGATGATTTTATCAAAAATAAACGTGCTTCGTACAAAGGTGTGCCAAGTGATTATTGTTTGATGGAGATTTTGCAAAAAAATTGCTACGTTAGTGCGTTTTGTCATGAAATGATGTTGGCACCAAGGGTCGATACTGGTTATCTACTTTCACACAGGTTGGTAATGTTTTTTTATATTTTTTCTGTCTTCAATTCGCTGCTTTATTTGTGTGATGTAGGCAGTTATTGAAATAGCTCTAAAAACTTGAAGTTAAACAAACACTAGTTTAAAAAATTTTCTTATTATTTTTAGTAGATTAGAAAAATTAAAATCAATTGTATTTCGTCTAATATCTCGAAAATTATAAGTCGTAATGCAAAAATAAATACAGATTTGGAAACCTCCCACAATTTTACGTCAAGATAGCATTTTTTTGACGCACATTTTTGGTTACTGTGGTCTTTGTGATTTTTTCATTGGTGGATAACTACTTAAACAAAACAATTTTACTGTTTTTTCTTGGATTATTTGGACAATTTTGACTCGACTAGCACAATATTTTACTCATTAATACTCGTACATAACTAAAAACTAAAAAGCAACAAGTAGTTTCAGATCAATGACAATTTTTTTTATTTTGTATTTATTTTTGGTAGATTGGAAAAATAAAAAACGACCAACCATATTTCGTCTAACATCTCCAAAACCACGAATCATAGAACAAAATTGAAGACAAGTTTGGAATCCTTGGATATTTTTACGTCAATGTAGGGACCTTTCTAATGAATTTTTGATTACTGTTGATCTTTAGGATTTTTTCATTGGTTGATAATAAAATAAAAATTTTGACTAAGCTGTTTCATTCGGATTTGCACAATTTTAACTCAACTGTCACAAAATTTTGCCCAGAAATAGCTAATTAACTAGGAAAAAGGGTTGCAAGTTGCTTTAGATTTATTTCTATTTTTTTATATTTATTTATCTTTATTTTTCGTATTTGTCGTCTAATATCTCCAAAACTATGAGTCATGGAACAAAAATAAATAATTATAATTCTCATGCAAATTTACATCAAAAAGTCGTTATTTTGACATACTTTTTTGGTTAATGTGATCTTGATGATTTTTTTTATTGGTGGATGAGAAAAATTTGAAATCAGTCGTTTTATTCGGATTATTATCGCAATTTTAACTCGATTTTCACAATATTTTGCTCATAAATAGAAACATAATTAATAAGTAAAGGTGTTTAAGTACTCTTAGGTCAGTTTAAATTTATTTTATTTTGTATAATTTTTTGGTAGATTTGAAAAATAATATTTTTACACCAAATTTAGATATTTTAATATGAATTTCCGGTTATTGTTGCCTGGATGATTTTTTTTATTGATAGATAAGAAAATAAAAATTTTGACTAAGTTGTTTTATCCGGATTATTTGCACAATTTTCATTACATGGCCAGAAAATTTTGCTCAGAAATAGCTAATTAACTAGAAAAAAGGACTACAAGTCGTTATAAATTAATTTGTATTTTTTAATATATTTTTTTATAAGTTTAGTAAACTTGATATCGACCATATTTTGTCAAATATCTACAAAACTATGAGACAATTTTACGACAAAAAAACGTTTTTTTGACATACATTTTAGGTTATTGATCTTGATATTTTTTTGTTGGTGGATAAATACATACCTACTTAAACAAAAATTTTGACTGTGATGTTTTTTTCGGATTAGTTGCATAATTTTGACGTGATTTTCGCAAAATTTTGCTCATAAATAAATTACTAAGAAATAAAAAGGACTAGAAGTAGTTTTAAGACAGTTTGTATTTTTTTTATTTTGTTCTTATTTTTGGTAGACTGGAAAAATAAAAAACACTATATTTCCTTAAATATTCTTAAATCCAAGAGTCGTAGAACAAAAATTAGGACAAATTTAAAATCCTGGAATATTTTTACGTCAAATTGGGTTACCTTTACATGAATTTTTAATTATACTTTTCTTAATGATTTTTTTATTGGTAGATAAGAGAATAAAAATTTTGTCCAAGTTGTTTTATTCGTATTATTTGCACAATTTTGACTCGATTGCTACAGAATTTTTCTCAGAAATAGTTAGTTAACTTAATAAAAGGGCTGCAGGTCATTGTAGATCAGTTCGTTTTTTTATTTTATTTGTTTTTATTAGATTGGAAAATTTTCCTCTAATATATCTTGAAAACTGTGAGCTTGAGCGCAAAAATAAAAACAAATTTGAAATCCTCAGATAATTTTACGTCAAAAATCGTTCTTTTGACTTGGTTATTGATCTTGATGATTTTTTTATTTGTGGATAAATATTATACCTACCTACTTAAACAAACATTTTTACTAAGTTGTTTTATTCGAATTAGTCGCACAATTTCTTCTAATATCTTTAAAATAAAATTATGGATCGTAGAACAAAATTGAAGACAGAATTGGATAATAAGGCCAAATATTTCAAAAATCAAATAAAAAATACCTAAGTGAGAAAACAGTTTCGTTGCAAATTTTTTCCTGAAAAATTATTTTTGCTTTTTTCAAATTTATGTTACGTAGTACGTTTTTTTTTAATAAAAACCCATTTTTCTTGCAAAATTTTGTTCAAGTAGTCCGAAACTAGAAACACTCCTAACATTATTTTTGTTTGTTCGAACATTGCAGAATGTTTTTCAAGTTTTCGTTTTTTCTGTATTCTGATTGTAATCATTTTTGTTCTTTTCTTAGTGCATGTGATAAAAAATAAACCAGACCTAATCCCTTAAGCAACCAAATAGACGAAAAACGTATTACATTACGTGCAAAATACTGTTTGTTTAGCTTCAAGTAAATAATTTCTACGTATTGTCTGTGTTTTCAAAATTAACAATGCAAAACTTAAGACCAAAAGTCTCTTATATTTTTATTCAACACACTGATACCAACCTACTTTTGTAATTTTATTGTGTATTGTATTGTACTTATTTGTTTTTTGACTAATTAAATTACTAGCTGTGTCTCCGGTTTTTAAATAAATGAAACAAAAAGCTCAACTTTCTATTTTTAGAGTATTTTACTTGCAAATCGTACGTTTAAAAAAATGTCCTTTCAACAACCAAAAATTCCAGGATTTGACAACAAAATTATGCTCACTAATGTGGCGCGAGATTCGCACAAATGAAAAATTAGATTTTCCAGCCCACGACATAGCTTTAGAACAGAGTAAGTACAAATCGGAGTTGTCCTGAAATTTGAAAAAAAAAAAACAATATTTTAGTGGTTTTTTGTGGCCTTGAAGGCCACTCTGAATTTTTGACAACAAATTGGAGAAAGAAAATTTTAGAATGGCAGCTTCCGGTTGGATGTTTTAAAAGTAACAAGGATTCAAACTTTAAAAGAACGAGTAATGTGATAACTTATGGATGTACGGACCACACCACAGGCCTGGGGGCTGCCGCTCTGGCACTGCATTTGAGATTTTTACTACAAATGCCAAAATATCACTTGAATTAAAGTTTTTGTAGGTGCGCTAGTTTGTTTTGAAATTATGTGTATCGTAAAATTGAAATAAAGACACAATTGCATAATTAGCGAAGCTTTTATTGTCCAATTACTTGTGTTGCCTACGTTAAACACTGTAAAACTAGTCGGTGTATAATTGGTTGCCTAACTCGATTAATTTTTTTTAAATAATTATTATCATTATTAATTTAATAGTTTATACGTTTAATTTTCCTTGAATTGATCAGTAAATAATAGTCTTGACGTAGCAAGAATGAAGTCATCGGAGTGTATTTAGCGGTTCAGCAATGCGTTGCGAAAAAAATTCAAATAATTCAGCAAGTTGGGGTCAAGGCAATCGTTTGCAGCTCAAGAATTTGAATTTTTTCCTGAGAAAACCGTACAATAAATTCGTTACGATGTTGATTCAACCTGTTTATTTGTGGAATATCTTATCTCATCCGCGTCAATGGTGACATCACTGTTGTATTATTTACAATAGCAAAATAAAATAATCCGCTTGGAATAAACCGCGGTAAATAGTTTCCCGTCGTCGATTTGGGTAAAATGTAAGAGTCAAGTGAAAGAAATTGAAACAATCCGCAAGTGGGTAAGCAGGTGGTACACATTCCCATTCTCTCACTTCCATCCATAAATTATTTCCCACACCTAAATGTAAATTTGAATCGGCCAACTTTGGCCATATCCCTGGTGAATGAAGTTATATTGGGGCGTAAAAAGTGTTTAGTATTGTCGTCAAGTCGCCGCAGACGACGTCCACCTTCTTCAAGGTCGGTTTTTGTGCTGGTATGGCTCCAAGCGCTGAATACTAACGACTTGCCCTCGGACACTTTTGCTTTTAACGGATGGGATGCCATTCATGGTTCAGTCCAACGGTCGCTGATTTGCCAAAGAGAGTTTACTTTTACCACTGAGAGGATTTTTATGTTAAAAGGAGACAATTTCTCTTTTCGCACCAAGTTTTGCACTTATTTGAGCAATTTTCAAATTATTGGAAAGCTGTCTGTTTGTTTGTGTGCCTAATGCGGATTTATGGCAGGATTTTCTCGTGATTACGAACCAAAATTAAAACTGATAGCTGGGGAAATAACGACTGGCTAAAATCTACTTCAGTTAGAATCGATATTAGAAATGCAAAAAATTAAACCAAAAATACAAATTGCAAGTGATAACGTTTGTTCAACTTGTCAAGTCTTCACTTGAAATCTTTCAGTATATTAAAAAACTTTGATAGATTATAACTAAAGTCATTCAGTTTATCAGACTAGAGTGTAAAAAAAGAATTGATTTTTCATTTTCAATTCATTGGGACAATGGGAACCCTTTCAAATTTGGCTCCAAAAATATGAAACAGACAGACAGACAACAAAGCAAGTTAAATAAATGCTTTTAAAAAGTAAAAAGCAAACTCCCAAAAATTCACAAAATTTTATTATAAAGTTTACAGCGTATTTTTTTTAAATATAGTTTGGTATTTTTGAGAGACGCCAATACAACAAACAGATCCAACAGTTCATGTGTTCATTTCTCAGAAATATACAGATTTCTATAAGAAAATGGATCTAGAACCGACTGTTACTCAATGAATTTTTCAATTTTTTTCCTTAATTTATGGAGGATTAGAGCAGTTATGGATTTTGAGTGTTTCACGAGTTCTACTAATCTTAATTTAGAGGATTTAATCTGACTTCTAAAAATGTATCTCAGTTTGCAACGAAAAAAGTTTATTGAATAAAATGAGGAGCAATTACTGTGTTTTCCAAAACACTTGGACGGTTTACTTTACTTTTATTTAATGTTCAATCACTCAAAGAAATTTCTAAGGTTTTTTTTATTATTAAATTTAATTTGGAGCAAAATATGAAAGCAAAGCATCTAACTTAGTTTTTCTTTTGGATCATTTATAATCACCGTAAAAATCGATATTCCATTGTTTATCTTAGATTGCCACCTAAAAAATACTGTATTTCCAGATACGATAATTTAGAGAAGCAAGTTTTTCCTAAAATTTAGCTTTGGATGAACAACGTATTCCTACCGTTGATTGAAGGCTATTATATTTATTTTGGGTTACGATTATTCAAACTGTATTTTATTTCATTTTCACGTAAAATATAGTTCCATTGATTAAATTTAAAGCTGTAGGAATAATGAATTTTTCTTCATATCATGCTAAGTCGTTTTTGTCTTCTTTCATTTGGGAAATGTTCAATGAGAAAATCCGGCTTCAATGAACATATAAACTCATCAGAAAAACTGTTAAAATAATCAAATCTGGATTACAAATTGTTTCTACCTGGTTATCTGCTTTTTTCTCTGTGAAAGAGTGAATGAAGTTTCACAAAAGTATTTACTTTGAGATTCATTTGTGTTTTTTGGAACAACTATCAATCGTACAATTGAGTACTCATGATGAGTTAGCAGGAAACTATTGCCAAACGTTGAGTAATGAACAAATAAAACCCAAGTTCCAAAAACACGAAACTTTATCTTAGCAAATACATATAGGTATGCATAGTGTACTCGTATTTTTTGAAATAAGATTTGGAGACAAAAAATCTAACAACAAAATTTTAAAGTTTGGACAAAGTGTTTTTTTTTTCTTTAATATTTTTCTCTTAATTTATGAAAGACTAGATATTTAATTTGGGGCAATCACCGATTACCATTTCTAATCGAAATTTCGAAAATATAATTTGTCACAATTTGTCAAAAAATTACTGAATTTATTTTGACATAAAATGATTATTGCAACTATTATTTTAAAAAACATGGACGTTTTATTGATTTTTTTTGAATAGTTAATTTTCCAAGAAGATTTTCAAGCTTGGACTTATACTAATTGTTGATGTGTCACTTTCTAAAAAATTAGCAGATTTTTGCAAGAAATTGATCTAGAATATTGCATCCGAGATCACTCAAAGAAATTTCTAGGGTTTTTTTTCTTAAATTACTAAATCAATTTGTTGTAAATTATCGAAGAAAAACTTTTTTTTTTTCATTGGGATCATTTCGTCAGATTAAAAATTAATAATGTACTAAAAGTTTATCTCAGATTATCCTATAAATAAGGCACAATAGATTAATTAATTACATCATCAGGTGCAATAATTTAAAGGAATTTGAGACGTTTGAACTTCTAGTCTTAAGTTTTTCAACCAAAAATTCTAAGAAGCATTGGAAGCATTCTGTTTATTAAAGATTATTAAATTTATTTTGGGTTAAAATAAAGATTTTTGGTAATTTACAACTCGTACTTCTCTCCGAAACATGGAAGATTTGTCCTACTTTTTTCTAAATGATCAATATCCTAACAAGAAAATTAGGTAATATTTGGTTAAACTTTGGTTAAACATTTCTAAGAAACATGCAGATTTCTGATTGCAACTCAAATGGCTGGCTCAAAGACATTTTTAAGTTATAAGTTCTCAGTTATTAAATTCAATTTGGATCAAAGTGTGGATTTTGAGTGCTCTACAGCTTTTATCTCTCAAAATTTGGTTGATTTATTTAATTTTTTTTGCATAGTTCTATTGCCGTAAAAATAGAAATTTCAAAATTTTAATCAGTTTGTTAAAAAAAAGACTAGAATAATATAAATAATAATAATAATAATAATAATAATGTCTTTATTAAATAAAATTCTACAAAATTAAACCAATGAGGCGGCGAAGGAACTCTAGCTTTCAGCTATTCAACTCAGCCTCAAAGGAAAACTAATAGAAAAAATACATAATAATAATAAATAAAATAATATCTATAAACAATATAGGAATTAAATAAAAATAAACTTGGAATTTATTTAATAACTAAAAACTAAATAGAAAAACTATTGGCAGTCTCTCAAAAACAAAAACAACAAAAAAAGGAGAATAAGAAAAGAAAAAAAAGGAAGAAAATTGAACAGGAAAAAATTCGTATGCATTTATTATCAACAGTTGAGCAAACCTAATTAGCAAAAAGAAAATTCTTAATTAACACTGAATTTCCAGAATTAAAAATTTCAATGTATTTGTTATACACAGTATGTTCTAAGTATTACGTTATAAAAACTGAACGATTTAAACTACTCCCAAGCAATTTGGCTCATTTGGCTCAACAAATACCTACCAAAATAAGCAATTTTTGTTACAATTATACGTGTTGCTCTTTATTATGCCACAATCCTTAGAAATTAATTTATTTAAATTGCTCAAACATCCAGTTTTTGGGCTTTTTCAGAGAACTCGGAAAAGTAACTTCCCCATATTTTGAAATTTTCAAACTAATAAATAAGCTCAAACATTATAGAGAGTGCTCAACATGTAAGGTCTACATTTGGTAAATTTGGTCAAAAAATTAATTTATATGTTGGTGTAAACATTCACAACTAAAGAAATGTAAAAAATAAGAGAGAGAAAAAGAATTTTTATTTTCTCTTTATTCTTTTTATATTCCGTTTAATCTATTTTTTTATCTGTCTTGACTTATATTCTCTATATATTAGTAACTCTATAGTTTCTATATTCTATCTTTTCTGTATTCTTCTTCTACTTTTTTTTAACTTTATCGTTTCTGTCTGTTTTTTGGCATTTTCAACTTTCAGTCGTCCGAATTTAACAAATCTTGGTCAAAAGGCAATGCCAGACAGTAAACAAAATGAATAAACGGTTTTTTCTATCCTCAAGTCTAATGATTTAATATTTGCTCTCTATTTTATTTTTTTAGTTCTCCTTTTTCACTCACTAGAGTTCTGTAGTTTCAAGCAAAAGTTTATGTTGGTCAAGAATACCATATTAAAAATAGTATTTATTTTTACCGCTGCTAACAATAGAAGTATTTTACACAGATCAAAAAAGCACAGAAACTAGAGAACAAAAAGCGTCAAAAAACAAAAATTTAATAGAATAATAATAATAATAATAATAATAATAATAATAATAATAATAATAATAATAATAATAATAATAATAATAATAATAATAATAATAATAATAATAATTAATAATAATAAATACAGAGTATTTGTGTTTTCTATATAATTACTTTCTATTCAAGTCTGTGTATTTTTTTAGACTTTTCTTTCTATTCTCTACTCTTTCTAGTTTTTTGTTATTGACTTTTTATTCTGTATTTTATCTTTTTCTTTTCTCGCAATAGAGTTTCATTTAGTTGTAAATACATTTGTAGATAATTTGACGCAGTTTCCAGTGGTGTTTTTAATTTAATTTTTTTTGGAAACCTGGGAAAAAATTAACATTGTTTTCCCTGTAACGGAATTTCAGTTTAGCTGTCTCTTGAAAAACCCAGAATGAATATTTGTTTATTTTATTTCCATTCAGAATGTGTCGAAAAATTAATTAAATTAATTAATTAAATGAGTAATTTCGTAATTTATAACAGTCCAGACGAGACCGCATTTCCATGTCTGCTCTAAAATTAATCCTCTGTGACTAATCGTCCCGTTTGAGGTCTAAAGCTTCGTGAATCACTTATTTGATCTGTAATAAAATAAACGCCGTGATGGCATAACCACGCACCGTTTCCAAATTCGGAATAAATTCACACCGGCTCACTTATCTCGTTAATTGCAAGTTCGAGGACCTTCGCACCGCTTTCGAAACCTTGAGATGATTTCCGTCAGCTGATTTGTTTTGCTCATCGTCTCTTATTTTATAATATAACAGTGCAAATTCATTCGCCTTGAGTCAAGGCGGCTGGTGCCTTGTAAGGAACTGTTATCCCTGAAATGTTTCGGTTATAAATTGTCGACCTCTATTGTCGCCTAATCTGGGTCAGGTTATCACATACAAGGCGATTTTATTCCATCGCAAATAAGGGCAAAACCTCGCCAATATCGGTAGCGATGAAATAATAGCGACAGCACTTTAAATGGCTCACTTGGCCCTTATATGGTGACGGATTTGGTGGTGACTCAAGCTGTGCGAAACGATGCCATTATTGGAAAATTGTTAGATTCTTGGAGAATTTAATTAAATAATTTACGAGGATTAGAACAATGACCTGATCTCGAATACGTGCCTGATTTGCACATAGTGTCTCAAGATAAGGCTTGGAGACGTTTTAATTGTTCGCTTATCTACGGAATTTCGGCAAAATACGATTTTCAGTTAAAAATCGCTTACAAAATACAGGCTGTTCCATCTAAACCCCACATTAGAAGAATTGGAAGATATTTTTTTGAAAGTTGGTACTCAGCTATAATTCGTTGAGTTCTGCTCAATGAAAGTATTTTCAAGATGGCGGTACTTCCGGTTATACCGGAAGTCGCTATCAACTTTGTTATTTTAAATGGAAAGCTATGTTTTTTACTGGGTTTTTGGATTAGTTGAGTCATTTTAAGGCCGTTTTTATTAGTTTTCCCTATACCTAAGTTTAACCGTTTTCGAGATATTTAAGATTTTTTGAAAATTTTTGGATCTGCACCTGTCACTTAAAAAATCGCTAACTCTCTTAGTTTTAGAGATTTTGAAATCATATTTGGAGAATTAAAAGACAAGGCCTAGATCTGTTCTCCGGTGTGTTCAGAATTGGGAAAAAAGTTAATAAACCCAAAAATTTTAAGGTTAAGTTTGGACAACTTCAAGTACCCATAACTTAATTTTTTCAAATGGGATGTCCCAATTTTTATTTTACTAGATGGTGGAGGATTGTTTTCTGCATCTATCGGTATTAGCACTCCCTATACCTATCTGTGATAATTTTCAAGTTATGTTGTTTTTTTTGACTTCTGCATCTATCGGTATTAGCATTCCCTATACCTATCTGTGATAATTTTCAAGTTATGTTGTTTTTTTTGACTTTGAATAAATAATTTCTTACTAACCACTGCTATTTTTGCATGAAACATTTTTGATTACAAATAAATTTATTAAATGTTGGTTTAAAATAATTTCATTTCTTACACTTTTCTTCTCGTTTCCATAGCAACCTATGAGAAAAATCCTATGACAAATGAATTTCTCAAACCCAAGAAAAAGTTATTAACTTAAAAACTATTAAACATAAGTATGTTTGCTAACTTGCTAACACAGATGATGTAGAATTAAATTCTCTGCCATTTAGTAAAATAAAACTTATGGCATTTCATTTGAAAAAATTGAGTTATGGGTGCTTAAACTTCTACAAACTTAACTTTAAAAATTTTGGGTTTGTTACCTTTTTTTAAGAAACTTGAAAGCACCAAGGGAAAGATCAAGGCTTCCTGTTTTAAATGAGGTAAAAAATATTTTCAAATTTTAAAAAATGGCAAAGTTATCGATTTTTGAACTATAAATCAAAAAAAAATATATTGAAAACACTAAATATTCCGTAAACGGTTAAATTTAGATATAGGGGAAGCTTACGAAAACTATCTTAAAATAACTCAAGTAATCTAAAAAAGCATTAAAAAATATAGCTTTCCATTTAAAATATGAAAATTGATAGCGACTTCCGGTATACCCGGAAGTGTCGCCATCTTGAAAATATTTTCATTGAAAAGGACATAAGAGAGTATGATAGTATACAAATTTTCAGATGACTGTCATTATTAGAACTCCTAATACTTCACATATGAGGTTTATACGGCACATCCTGTATACAGTGTGGAATTATTAACTACAAAAAAATTTGTAACTTGAATATAAGCAATTTTTGTAAAAAATCCTTAAACACGTCAATTTTTTATTTTCTTTGCACATCATTTGGTGCATGCAGTTTTTGTTTATCTATTTTCAAAAATGCACAGCCACCTCTAACTTTTTTTTTCAAATGTAATGGTATGTCAAGTGACATCTCATGTGAAAGAGCACTTTGCAAGGAATACAATGCACTATTTGCTTTCTGAATATTTTCATAGCCCACCCGATAAAAAAATTAAAACCAATTTTTATAAGTTGAAATTTGGCAAACTATTTTTTATTTTTTTATCACGTAGGCTTTGAAAAAATTCAAAAAACAAATAGTGCGTTGTATTGCTTGCAAAAAGGGCTTTTATACGAAGTGTCACTTGACATACCATTACATTTGAAAAAAACAAGTTAGAGGTGGCTATGCATTTCTGACAACAGATAAACAAAAACCCTATGCACTAAATAGTAGGCAAGGAAAAATAAAACTTGACCTGTTTGGGGAATTTTCTCCAAAATCGCCTAAATGAAAGTTATGAATTTTATTCTAGGCTGTATAAAAAAATTAATTTGGATATAATTTCTAAACAAAATTAAAATAAAATAAAATTTGTTGTCCAGTGTAATTAGATATCTGATAAATATCCAATTGTGGTAATCAATGTTTATTTGATTGGGGAGAAAAAGCCAGTAGTTTTCCCCATTTTTTTCTCTTATTACTGGCAGTAGTGAAATAGTTTTTTTTAACCTAGTTAGAAATTATCAGCAATCGCCTTGAAACCGAGTCAAGTAATTGTTTTGCATCGTCTATCTTGTTACTAAATTCCTCTTCGGGCCTTCCGATGGACTCTTGTCACGAAATGAGGAGTGGCTTTATCATGAATATAAATGCATTTTCGAAAACTAAGGAAAAATGCATTTTGCTAAATTTGTTGAGGAAAGAAAACGTTAATCGCAATGCAAACTTCCGATGTGTCATCCAGCAGCTGTCCCGGAAATTGTTATGACTTCCCTTGGAGGTATACAGGTGTCCTATATATGGGTCGAAAATGGATATTACGTAATGTTTTGTTCAATTTTACGAAATTGGCAAAGACTTATCTCTTATCACAAGGCGACTGACTGATAAGTGATAAAGTTTGAGTGTTCAAATTTATCACATGAATGTAAATTATAAAAATCCAGGACGAAATTTACAAGACAAGCTTAATAAATTTTTTAATTAAAATAACTGATTAATTAATTTGGATGATAAGTTTAAGTAGGTAAATGAACTGTCGAAATTTATTCCAAAAATGTAAATTGGTGGTTACAGTTAAACAAAAATGTTAAAACAAGTTGCCGAGTGGTAGAGGAAAAGACTTACTTTCCTTACCTCTCTGATCTAGAGTGCGTGATAAAATTGATCGATTATGAAAGAATGCAAGTTCTAATAAGTGGTTCTAAACACTCAAGAAAGTCTGTCTAAAAGCAAGGCTTTTCTTCATTTTTTTTAAGTCAAACGTCAGTTTTATCAAAATTTTGGTCTTGACCTAAAATAAGACTTACAACTTTTTTGTTATCGGTAAACAAATGGCATAATTTAAATTACTTCTGGTTATAATATACCTACCAAAAATATGTCAATTTCGAAATAAATTCTCAATAAATGTTTATCAAAAGATTTGGTGATAAATATTGCGTGCAATCAATACTTGCTATAAAACAATATAAAGATCGCTGATAGCGCAATTACACTTCATTTATTACAAAATTGTAAACCATAATTGATCCAGGAACTGATAAATACACTTTTAAACCTGAAATTTATCAAGTTCTGACGTCATTTTTATATAATAAATACTTAATTATTACAAAAACATATATTGAAAATCAGTGATACTAAAGATATGTATTTTTACTGCATTTCAAAAACTACAAATAACACAAAAATCAGCTTTAGCTTGTGAATACTTTTTCTCTAGCTGTGAATTTTTTTACAGTTTTAATAATACCACTGTGTAAGAATATTTATTCATCAAGTCACCTATGAAATTTAAACGTAATGAATGCCGTCAAAGTGACAGATCTGTCAAAATAATGCAAAATGGTTTCAAATATAAAAACAAAAGAATAATACACAACAACAAAAAGCAAAAAAATTAAAACACAAATTAAGACAAACCTTACATTTAAAACAACTTTACCGAAAAAAAGAAAAATGTTAGTAAAAAAATAATTTAAAGATTTGAAAAAGATGACTGAAACTACAATTGTCATTTGGACGAATTTGAATTCCATAATGGACAACCATTTTGTGTCACATTGTATTTCTAGTGTCATTCCACTACAGATGTACTAAGCAAAAAATACGTTAAAAATGTTTTCTAACACGACTTCAGTTTAACTTTGATTCACTTTTCTGTAAATTGATGATGATGGTATCATCAAATAAAGTTATTTGAATAAATATTACTCAAGTTTAGAACAGCAATATTTGAAAGATCTCTCTCCTAAAATAACAAGTGTTCAATAATTGTTCTGGTCGTGGTTTGCTGTGGTTTTCTCTTTCTAGCATGAACGTAGGTTGCGTGATAAGTTCATATGTTTTGGTGTCAACTGTTTAAACGTTGTCTTATTTTTGCATTTAGGAGTTTTTGATAAAAATCACATTGAAAATTATGATAATTGTATGCAGACGTTCAAGAATTTACTCTGCAAGCTCATTTGAACGTGTGAATTTTTGGTCTGACACTGACAGCTGTCATCTGTCATTATTTTGTAATGTTAACCGCGACATACGTTTTTTTGTGACAATTGCCACACATAGGCGATCTGACCAGAACAATTATTGAACACTTGTTACAATAAAGTGAACAATTTACGAAATAAAATTAATTTTCTAATCTTTAGTTTTTTCCAGAATTCCTTCTCCTTTTTGTTATTTTCTTCTTGATTTATTTTTAGTTAGTTAGTTTTAGTGCAATGCAATTTTTGTAAATTCGATTTTGTTTATTTATCTATTTATTTTTCAGTTTTTTAGTTTATTATATGGTTTTTATCTATTATTACGATCAGTTTTGCTAGAACAAGTCAAAAAATCGCAACTGAAGTTCGAAGATGACATTATTTTGGCCTCTGTCATTGGTACATTTGTCTTGTTCGATTTTATTTATTTTTATAAAAAAAAAATACAAAAGTAGGTCGAAAATGTTTTCGACCAGAAATTTGTTTTTTCGCAAGCTTTCATTAAAACATGTTAACAAAACAAATAACTATACTCTAAAAAATATGGTTTTTTTTGAGTTACAAGGGCATTTATTTTGCGAAATTATCTACTAATTGGCCCAAAAATTTCCAATTAAAGTCGAATATTCTATTGTTTTTATCTTTTTTTTCTTTTGTTATCTTTTGCTCATTTTTAATGAGAAACTAATATTTTTTGCAAAATTAACTTAAAAAAGCTCTAAAACCATTTAGGATATTAGTACCTTTTTTGCACGTCTTTCAAAAATCTCACTCATTTCGGATAAAATCATTTGAACGACCCCAAAACTTACACACAAAGGTATATAAGTACCTATTTTCGCGTTTTACTGTTTTATCTTGTTTACAATCAAAACTCACTTAATTTTCAAAATTTTGGCAAAAAATAACCAAATTAGGAACACGGTCATTTTCATATTTGTCGTTTTCTGAGCGAAGTTTAGATAAAATTTTCCAAATTTAATTTTGGGTGAAGTGGTCTTAACAAATAGCAAAAGCTTCCCCAAAAGTGACACATATTAGCTTCCACGCTCCAATTTGCCCGCATCTTAATTAATGAAACCCGCTTTAAAAAGCAATTAAAATCAACCACCGAACTATAAACCTCGTATAACTTAGCATCACATCACGTTCTAACTGTTAAATTCTCTCAAAAGTGGCAACTTTCGTCCACATTATGGGCAATTTCTTGTGTGTAAAAAGTGCACAGAGCAAGGCCGATCGTCTCGCAATAATTGCACTGATGCCGCGCCACATAGAGAAACCAACGATCCCCATATGGCAAAACAATTCTGATTATTTTTCTGACAAGTTATTTGAAACGTTGACGCTGATTTATTTCTTGTTCTTGCTGCACATTCACGGTTATGTCAGTTCTTTAACCTGAAGGAGAGCACGGTTTGTTGGACCCGGAGCGCGTTTCCTATGAGAATAGCTCGACAGATATGCTGACTTAATTACCTCAGCAATGACACCTCCGAGACGGTGGCTTAATTAACTCACCCCTCGCAATTATTGCACCAACAACGATTAGCCTAACGAGGGGTTTTCCCAATATGGGATCAATTAAACGTTTTTATTCACTCGCGAAATAATTGGTGCACAAAATGCCAACAAAATATTTTTTATTAAGAAACAGTTAAATATTATAAAAACTATTCATCAAAATTTATTGAAGTTTGGTATATGCTTAAGAGTATATAGATTCTATCGTCTATCAAATTTCTATCTTCATTTGTTCTTAAGATACAAGGCTAATTTGATGTTTTTAAATGGCAACAAGGATCAAATTTGATATTGTAAAAAAGCATTTTTTTGAGTTCTATAGTATAACACACAGATATCTTAATTTACGTGAAATTAAAAAAAAAATGAACCAATAAAATTTTGAAAAATGTAAAATTTTGTTAGCCCTGGAAATGTTGTCATTATCTATCTCTAGGTCTATGCTGTTTAAACATTGGCCAAAAACAGGTACAAGTTAAAAATAATTGTTAAAATAACACGTTTTAATTAAAAAAAAATAAACACGGAAACATCTTCAAAATGATTTCAAGTAACTTCTTGGTTTCCTGTCCCCATGACCAACCAACATGAGTTTTTTTTCGCTCAGTTTTACTTAAATGTACCATCGCTAAACTAATTAATGCACCCAAGTTTAATTTTTGGCAAATAGTTTTACTTTTCCAGAAATCCAGAAATAAATTTTTGCATTTTTATTTTTTTACCTTTTACTAAAAATAAAGGTGGCTATTATGTTACATCCCTGAATTTAAAAAAAAATGTTTCTTTAAAAATCATTACATTTGACTAACAATCAAAGAAAATAAATGACGATAAACATTTAAAAAAAACTCTCAGATGATAAAATTTAGACATTTCAACTGTTACCCAAATTTTAAGGTTCTCTGTTAAACAGTTCTGAAAATATTTAACTGTATCCATACTTTTTAGCGATCCTGTATATAAAAACTATGGATATCTAAGGGTTAGGATATGAAACGTCGTACGAATAAAATGTTCCCGTCCTCGATAGTTCCGTTAATGTTGCTAGAGAGCGCAGTTCCATTAATGAACAATGAATTTTTTTTAAATGTTGTATTTTTATAATGGTTAAGACAAAGTAGAAAAAAAAAATATAGGCAAATAGAGCATTAAATTCTCAATAGTAAAGCATAAACATTATGCAAAAATTTTATCGTAAACTATGTTCAAAAAAATTTTTGAATTTGCACTCTGCCCCATATTTTTCGAAATGCTGCAAAGACGGTTACAGATGCAAGAAAAATGTTAGAAAGAAAGTTGTAGAGAATTGAATCTTCTACAAAAAAGTCCGCGAGACCATATTTCTATCTTCAACCATTTGGGCCCCAAAGTCGTTCAAAGACGCTCAAGCGACGTATTTGCTTAATTTTTCCGGTGGTCACGTATTGGAAAGTAAATTTATACCTAAACCGTTGAAGGTAGAAATATGGTGTCGCGGACTTTTTTGTAGAAAATTTAATTCTCTACAACTTTGTTCCTTACACTTCTTTTGTATCTTCAACCTTATTCGCAGAATTCGCAAAAATATAAGGTGGAACGCAAATTGCTAATTCTAAGCGATAATTCTTTGCGCACCGTCGCACATTTATCAAAACGCTGGGAATACGGTTGAAGCTACAGAAAAAGTGTAAGGAACAAAGTAGTAGAGAATTAAATTTCCTATAATAAAGTCCGCGATACCATTTTTCTATCTTCGACAGTTTAGGTATAAATTAATTTTCTGTTACTTGACCACCGGTAAAATGAAACAAATTTGTCGCTTGAGCGTCTTTGAACATTTTTAGGGTCTAAACCGTTGACGATAGAGATATGGTTTCGCGGACTTTTTTAAAGAAAATTTAATTCTCTATAACTTTCTTTCAAACATTTTTCTTGTATCTTTAACCGTATTCACAGCGTTTTGAAAAATACGGGACGAAGCGCAAATTTTGAATATATTTTTTTCATATTTCACAAGAAAATTTCTCAAGCTGTTAACTGCATTTTTTCCAAGTAATTAGTGAATTGTTTGAATTTAAAATAATTTAAAACGATTTGGCGCCGAGTAAAACTCGGCCATACAATTTTTTGGGATCAGAAAATTCTGCATTATCTATCTCGTTTCGTCTCCTAATTTATAGTTCCCCGTAGTCAAAATTTCACAAACTTGAATACATTTTTTTAATAATTGATATAAGATATCTGAGAAAAAAGGACGTAATTTAAATAAATTAAGGTGGCAATAAATCGTGGAATCAAATTGTAGATAAGACCCAGTTAAAAGTTTCTCTGAATGTGTTTGGTTGCGAATCAGCGTTTTTCCCCATGAAAACGGAAACTGATAAGTCAAAATGTGTGTTTGGCCGCCTTTTCACGATAAGTGACCACTGTCCGACCAACGGAACGCGACTTCCACATCCTAAGAAGTGTGCCAAAACATTTCCCAAATTTATTTATAGGCAAATGGCTTTCTCGCTAAACAATTACATAAACAAGGCGATCATGCATTGTTTTCCTTTTCACGTGATCTACCAACTTTCTTCCAAGTGTTCCAGTTCGAAAAAACGCGATCGTTATCACTTTGGGAACGACTTTGTGCTGTGCGAAGCGGAAATGATTTAAACTCTTTAAACTAAACGCCGGGAATTTAATTCACAGATTTGTGCTAATTTGCTGACAGTGATGACTTCAACCTTAATAAATAAATATTTGGCCGGTACCTTATAAATTTTATTTTGGTGCTTTGTTACATAAGCGAGATTGTTTGATAAGAAAAATCGGTGTCAGAGATAAGTCTGATGGAGCACCTGTTTGACATCTGGCGGATGATTATGACCATCAGAAATTAGAAATTCCCAGAAACCGTAAATTTAGACGCGAGCACAACAGCTGATTAGAGGAGTTTTTGCATAAATTTAATTGCGTGATAAATCAGATTTTATTGAAAAATTGAAACAGTCGACCCAATGTTGTGGAAACGCGCACCATGTGCTACTTAACCCATATCAGCGAAATAAGCGTCTCATTATCACCATATTAGCGAATTTTGAACAAATTCGGTCAAATAATAAATTTCAACGTCTTGGATAATTATGGTAAAGAAAGTGCACTACGATTGGCTGATGCCTCGAAAAGGAAACCGACACCGTTTCGTGTTTTATGGAAAATAAACCTTGAATCGGCTTCCAATTCGGAGATTTCCATCAGAAGAGACGCTAACCATCTGTTTTGAATCATTTTACCTTTATCAAAAATTTCAGTGATTCACTCGAGTGGCTTTTATCAGCTGTGAAACGGCTCTTTGGTATTTTGTTTAATCCACATACCGATCTCATTTCCGTTTTGCGGTACTGCATTTTTTTATTATTTTTCGATAAATTATAATGCTAGAAAGGCACCGTTAGTATAATATTGTTATCAGACATTTACAAGGAAAGGAAAACTGCATTAAATCCAATTTGTGTAAATATGATAATGATAGATTAAATAATGTTTACCACATTCCATGAATTTCCAGAGACTTATTTACTTTTAAATTTTACGTAATACACAAATTAAATATTATTAATTTGCATCTCGAATAAATTTATTCCAGTCTACGGAGGACTATAGCTTAGGAAAATCGCAGGTTTTTCTGAACCTAAAAAAATAGTACGGCAGAGTACAAATGAGGGCGTTTTAAATTTATTTATTCTCAACCAATTTACTAATTACTTCAAAATAATGCAGAAATGTTGAGCTTTGCACTGTTAACAGACTGAGAAAAACTGACACCTTGAATTTTCATAAGAAACATGATTAAAAATTTGCGCCTCGTCTCGTATTTTTCAAGACGCTGTGAATTCATTTAAAGATACAAGAAAAATGTTGAGGGGAAAGTTGTAGAGAATTAAATTTTCTTTAAAAAAGTCTGCAAGACCATATCTCTATCGTCGACGGTTTAGGCCCTAAAAATGTTCAAAGACGCTCAAGCGTCATTTTACCGGTGGTCAAGTAACGGAAAGCTAATTTATACCCAAACTGTAGCAGATAGAAATATGGTGTCGCAGACTTTTTTATAGCAAATTTAATTCTCTACAACTTTGTTCCTTACACTTTTTCTGTATCTTCAACCGTATTCCCGGCGTTTTGATAAATGTGCGACGGTGCGCAAGGAATTATCTTAGAATTAGCAATTTGCGTTCCACCTTATATTTTTGCGAATGCTACGAATACGGTTGAAGATACAAAAAAAGTGTAAGGAATAAAGTTGTAGAGAATTAAATTTTCTACAAAGAAGTCCCCGACACCATATTTCTATCTTCAACGGTTTAGGTATAAATTTACTTCCAATGCTTGACTACCGGAAAAATTGAGCAAATCCGTCGCTTGTGCGTCTTTGAACGACTTTGGGGCCCAAATGGTTAAAGATCAAGATATGGTTTCGCAGACTTTTTTGTAGGAAATTTAATTCTCCACAACTTTGTTCCTTACACTTTTTCTGTATCTTCAACCGTATTCCCAGCGTTTTGATAAATGTGCGACGGTGCGCAAAGAATTATCGCTTAGAATTAGCAATTTCCGTTCCACCTTATATTTTTGCGAATGCTACGAATACGGTTAAAGATACAAAAAAGTCCGCGACCTTCAACGGTTTAGGTATAAATTTACTTCCAATACTTGACCACCAGAAAAATGAAGCAAATCCGTCGCTTGAGCGTCTTTAAACATTTTTAGTGCCTAAACCGTTGACGATAGAGACATGGTCTCGCGGACTTTTTTGTAGGAAATTTAATTCTCTACAACTTTCTTCCCAACATTTTTCTCGTATCTGTAACCGTATTCGCAGCGTTTTGAAAAATATAGGACAGAGTGCAAATTGGTAAAAGTTTGACATTTTTTTTAAAATAGTTTACGACAAAATTTTTGCATTATGTTTACGTCATACTATTGAGAATTTAATGCTCTATCAGCCTGTATTTTTTTCTTTGCTCTGTGTTAACCGTTATTCAAATAGAACCATTTTTTCAAATTCATTGCTCTGAAAAGTTAGACGCTCTCTCTGGCGGCATTAACGGAACTATCGAGAACAGGACGTTTTATTGGTACATTGTTTCATATCCTAACTTTTAGATATCCGTGAATTTGTTATACAAGGTCGCCAAATTAAAGTTTCAGCTTTGTGGCCACTGACACGGTTAGAAACTTTCAAAAAGTGCCACTAAGCGTTTTAACACATTTAAATTAAATGCTCACAATTTGTTAGCTTGTAATAAATGCGAAATGTTAATTTCCTCGGTAAAAGTTTTCCGCAGTCACCGGAAGATTGATTAATCATCACTCCGTTCGAATTCCTCTCTCCCACACTACTATTTACAATTTTACTCACTCGCCGATCTTGCCAGGAATCTAATTACCAAAACAGTAATGAATCATCGATAGAGGAAAGCCCTATGGGTGGACACGTCAGGCCTGAGTCATTGCTGCCAAGATTGGGGTAGGACGAACCTTTGCAGGATAGTGAAGAAATTATGTCCGTGCTTTGATAGTTTAATTATATCACGAATGAGTCAGATGGACTTGAAAACCGAGATTTTGAAACCTTGACAAGAATCCACGGTCGGTCGATGCGAATAAATAAATATAAACATATGGACGAGATTAGAGAGTTTAGTTTACATTGCAATTATTTATTAAGGTCACTGGAGTTGGATAATGAGAGGGTCTGTGAAGATGAAGCGCTGAGGACAATGCATTGTTAAATTTATCCTAAAAGCTATTTATAGACTCGTTCCAGTTACAACAAGCTGTCTAATAAAAGACAGTTTTTCCAAAGTTTGTTTGTTCAATGAAAATAAAAAATGAGAACAGGACTGGCAATCACAAACACATCAGCATATTAAAATGGAAAGCATATGGGAAAATAAACTACAATAGAAAAAACAACACGTACAGATGTTATCACAGGGCGTGATAAAGTGCAGCAAATAGCATTCGGTTTCAGACGAAAATCAAGTCTGATTCATCCCTGTCTCGTTCGCTTCTGTTTGTTATTTCTGCCCCTAAAGTCGACCCCTGCTAAGGGAAATAATGAATCAACAAATGTCCAAACCCATTACTGCTAAAATATGCAATAATCGTTATAGGATAGTCGATTTCTGACTTTTATTACTTATTTATTTCTACTTATTTCAACAACAAACGATTCGAATATGATATTTACATTCAGAGACATCAAATCCTGACATTTTTTAGGAGATTTTTAAGTCCTTTTTCAAATACAAATGTTTTGCGTCTCTCTATTTTCTGTTTTTTTATTTGTATTGTCTGTCTCTGCGTTTTTCCTGTTTTTCATTTTCATCTGTTATGTGATTTTTGTGTTTTGTCTTTTTCTCTGGCTTTTTTTGTCTGGTTTTCACTCTTTCTATGTTGCTGTTCTGTCTGTCTTCGCGTTTTTCTCTGTCTTCCTTTGTCTTTCTGTTCTTTTTATATACCTGTTTTTTTTGTTTGTCTTCTTTTCTGTTCTTATATTAACATTCTCCTTCTCTCTTCCTCCTTTTCTTTTATCTCTGTTTTTCCGTTTTTTTTCTAATTTTTTTAAACGATATTTTGCTTTATTTTGTGTTATCACATGCATTTTTTGTTTTTCTATTTTTTGTCCCTATCTTTTATTTATTTTTATTTATTTTTCAGTCTCTCTTTGCATTTTATTTCATTTGCATTGTCTTGTTTTTCCTGCTTCTCTGTCGTTCCTACTTCCTAACTGTATTTATGTTTTTCTTTCTTTTTTCTTGCTGTTTTTTGTTCCATTTTTTTATGGTTTTATGCGTCTTTCTGTTTCTCAATCTTTTTTATATTTTTTGTTTTTCTTACAGACTCACTATTTAGCTGTTTTTCTGTCTGTCTATTTCTCTTTCCGTCTATTTTTCTTTCTGTTATGCGATTCTTTCATAAATTTTTTGTTGTTACATTCGTTCTATTTCTCCGTTTTTCCGTTTTTTGTCTTTCTGACTCTGTTTTTTTCTTCCTTATTTCTGTGATACGATTTTTTGTCCCACTTTCTGTGATCACATGTGTTTCTCTTATTCTTCTCTCTATTTGTTTCTACTTTTTTTTGTCTTTCTATTTTGTAATCTCTCTTTGCACTTGTCTTTCTGTCTTTTCTTTCTACCTGTATTTCCGATTTGTTGCTGTTCAATTTCATCAGACGTTTTTTATTATTTCTCACATGGGTCTTTCTGTCTTTCTGTCTCTTCTTATTTATGTTTATTTCTCTTTATTTCTACATACATTATTATTCGATTTTTTGCTCAGTTTTATATTAGGAGAAATCTTGGGAAATCTGAAGAAATCATGAATAAAGTTTAAAAAATCATGAGGAAATCAATCAGTCTTTACATTTTTTCTGTCTTTCTATCTATCTGATTTTCACTCTCTCTTAGCGTTTTGTCTTTTCTTTCTATCTGTATTTCTGTACTTGCTGCTGGTTTTATTCAATTTTTGTCATGACACGTTTTTTCTATTACCAATATGTCATGTGAATTTCTGTTTTTCTTTCAATCTGTCTTTCTGTCTAAGTCTTTTTTTTCTATGTTTTCTCTTTTTTTTCTGTTATATTTTATTTTTTGTTCAATTTATCACGTACTATCACAAGGAAGAGGTAAACCGCAGATGAAAATGGTAGAAATTAGGAAGTTACGGGAAATTATTGAAAAAAGGGAAAATCAGAAAAAATCGTGAGGAAATCAGAGGAAAAATTAGGAAGCTATTACAGGAAATAATGAGGAAATTTATCAGTCTCCACTTTTTTCTGTCTTTCTATCTATCTGATTCTCATTCTCTCATAGCGTTTTGTCTTTTCTTTCTATCTGTATTTCTGTAATTGCTGCTGCTTTTATTCAATTTTTGTCATGACACTTTTTTTTATTACCAATATGTCACATGTGAATTTCTGTCTTTCTTTCAATCTGTCTTTCTGACTAAGTCTTTTTTTCTGTTTTCTCTTTTTCTTTTCTTTCTGTTATATTTTATTTTTTGTTTCATTTTATCACGTACTATCACAAGGAAGAGGTAAACCGCAGACGAAAATGGTACAAATTAGAAAAATAAGAGGAAGTTACGGAAAATCATTAAAAAAAGGGGAAATTATGGAAAGTCGTAAGAAAATCAGAGGAAAAATCAGGAAGCTATTACAGGAAATAATGAAAAAATCTATCAGTCTCTATCTTTTTTTTGTCTTTCTATCTATCTGATACTCATTCTCTCTTAATGTTTTGTCTTTTCCTTCTATCTGAATTTCTGTATTTGCTGCTGCTTTTATTAAATTTTTTTTATTACCAATATGTCACATGTGAATTTCTGTTTCTCTCAGTCTGTTTTTTGTCTGAATCTTTTTTTTATGTTTTATTTCTTTTTCTTTCTGTTATATTTTATTTTTTTGTTCACTTTTATCACGTAAGTATTATCGCAAGTAAGAGGTAAACCGCAGATGAAAATGGTGTAAATTAGGAAAATCATAAGAAGTCATGGGAAATGATTAAAAAAAATAGAGGAAATCAGGGAAATCAGAGAAAATCTGGAAGCAATTACAGAAAATCATGAAAAAATCTCTCAGTCTCTACCTTTTTTCTCTTTTTCTATCTATCTGTTTTTCAGTATCTCTTTGCGTTTATTTTTCTATCATTTTTTCCTATCTGTATTTCTGTATTTTCTGCTGTTTTTATTCTATTTTTGTTATTAGACATTTTTTTAATTTATATGTGATATGCGTCTTTCTGTCTCTTGTGTCTCTTTCTCTTTGTGTTTTTTTCTTCTCTCGGAGTCTTTCTTTTTTTGCTTAATGTTAAATTATAATGACGAAAGAGTAAAATTGGACAAAATTGGGAAAATCAGAGAACATCTTGAAGAAATCACGAAAAACAATTTAAAAAATGTAAGGGCAATCAGGGGAAATCAGAGGAAATCATTTAGAAATCATGAAAAAACCCATCAGTCTTTACCATCTTTCTACCTGCTTCAGTCTCTTTTTGCAGTTTGCGTTTATCTTTCTGTCTTTTTTTTCTATAAGTATTTATGTATTTGTGGTTGTTTTTTTTTCAATTTTTGTCACCAGTCATCACACATTTTTTAAATTATTTGTCACATGCGTATTTCTGTCTTTCTGTCTGAGTCTTTCTTTTTCTGGTATGTTTAACTCTTTTTCTTTCTGTTATGCCATTTTTCGCTCAATGTTATATTATCACGAGGGAGTGATAAACTGCAGAGGAAATTGATGTACAAAGATGGAGAATTTAGAGGAAATCACGGGAAATGATTTAATTAAAAAATCGGGGAAGTCTTGAAAAAATCAGAGGAAATTTTGGGAAATCAGAGGAAATCATAAATGACTCTTGTGACTTTCTGTCTCTGTCTCTTTGTGTTTTTGTTTCTGTCTCAAAATCTCTCATTTCTATGTTTATCTCTTTTTTTGTTACGCATTTT